>NW_017732133.1:587394-590104 GCF_001890085.2 Hipposideros armiger | reverse complement strand
AAAAAGACATAGAAGTCATTAAGAAAAAATAGAAGAATACAATAACTGAAATAAGAATGCATTAGAAGGAATCACCAGCTGAATAGATGAAGCAGAGGACTGAATAAACAATTTGGAAGACAAGGTGGTAGAAAACACCCAACCAGAACAGCAAAACAAAGAATCCAAAAAAATGAGGATAGTTTAAGAGACCCTCTGGGACAACATCAAGTGTAACAACATTTGCATCATAGGTGTACCAGAAGGATAAGGAAGAAAACAAGGGCTTGAGAACCTATTTGAAGAAATAATGACTGAAAACTTCCATTATCTGGAGAAGGAATAGACATACAAGTTCAGTTAAGTGCAGAGTCCCAAACAAGATGAACCCAAACAGGTCCACACCAAGACAAATTATAATTAGAATGACAAAGAGAGAATCCTAAAAGCAGCAAGAGAAAGGCAACAGTTAAGTTATAAGGGAGCTCCCATAAGACTGTCAGCTGATATCTCAACAGACACTTTGCAGGCCAGAAGGGATCGGCACAAAATATTTAACATGATGAAAAGGACCTACAACCAAGATTACTCTACCCAGCAAAGCTATCATTTAGAATCGAAGGACAGATAAAGATCTTCCAAAAAAAGAAGAAAACTAAAGGAGTTCACCACCACCAAACCAGTATTATAAGGAATGTTAGAGGGACTTCTTTAAAATAAAAAATAAATTAAAAAAAACCAAAATTATGAATAATAAAATGGCAATAGTTACATATCTATCAACAATTACTTTCAATGTAAATGGATTAAATGTTCCATTCAAAAGTAAGAGGAGGGCTGAATAGATAAGAAAACAAAACCCTTACATATGATGGCTACAAGAGAATCACTTCAGATTGAAACTCACACACAGACGGAAAGTAAAAGGATGGAAAAAGATATATCATGAAAATAGAAATTAAAAAAAAAATGTTGAGATAGCAACCCTTATACCAGACAAAACAGACTTCATAACAAGAGACAAAGAAGGACCCAGTAATCCTACTTCAGGGTACTTATCTGAAGAGACCCAAACCCTTTATATAAATGTCTAACCACTGTTCTGTACACCTGAAATTAATATAAAATAATATTGAAGGTCAACTGTAATTGAAAAATTATAAAGGAGGGAAAGGTGAAGAGGAATAAAAGGTTCAAATTTCCAGGTATAAAACAAGTAAGCCATGGGGATGTAATGTACAGCACAGGGAATATAGTCAATAATATTGTGATAGCATGGTACAGCGTCAGATGGTTGCTGGACTTATGGTGATCACTTCTTTAGGTGTAAATGTTGAATAACTATGGTGTACATCTGAAACTCATATAATATTGTATGTTAGCTATATTTTAATAAAAATCTTTAAAAAAAACTGTGGGAAGGCAACAGAGGAGAGACAAAAATGGGACGAGCAGGGCTACTAGCATGCTTCTGAATGTGCTTTATTAGTGACACTGCAAGTAACCAAAGAAGAAAGAAATGAGAATTTGGTTCACAAGTTGGCATATGATGAAATGCATAAACGGATAATTTCAGTCTAATTATAAGGCAGGAGACAAACACCATTTTCAGCATTCCTTCTTAAAAGGTGAAGGTCATTATCCAGGATTTTGAAAAGAACTTTTTAACAGATCAAAATGGTAAGGCAGAAATAAACAAAAGGCCATAAGTAGCACCTGCAACTTGAGACTCCAATACGAAGAATCAAGCCTTTTCTTTCATGTCCATTCACCTAGTGTTATTAAATTCTAGTTTGCAAAAACAAACCAAAGGTGTATTAAAGAACTATTACCTTTCATGTTTGCAGCATGCCCAGTGTTATTCACCAAAGTGGAATATGGTTGTTCATTCTGAGGCAAGATACCTGCAGCCATGGCAGTCTGTTGGGAGAAAAAAAAGATTATTTTTTGAAAGTTTTCCTATGGGATATTCATTTACTAATCATCTATAATGTGCTAGACTTCTGCTGTCTAAAACAGTAGTCATTAGCTAAGTGGCTACTGGGCACTTGAAATGAAGCTAGTGCAGATTTGAGATGAGACACAGGTGTAAAAATACAAGATTTTGAAGACAGTACAAAAACAAAGAATGAATAATATCTCATGGATAATTTTTTACATTGATTCTACACTGAAATATTTTTGATATATTGGGTCAAATAAAATGAATTATTAATTTTCACTGATCCTTTTAATTTTTAATGTTGCTACTAGAAAATCTAAAATGGAATACATGAATCACATGATATTCTACTAGATGGTGCTATGCTAGGTAGTAAGGACCTCATAGGGAAAATAACACATACTCTCCTTTATGCATTTATAGTTTATCAGAAAGATTAGATATAGACACATATAATGCTAATATGTGTCACAAGACAGGCTTGGACAAGCAGGAGGGCTGGCTGTCCCACTTCAGGGTGGGTGCAAGGCTTCAAGGAGATATTCACATTTGAACTGTGCTCAAGGAGTAATATTTATTGTGGACTTGACAGTATACCAGGCAATTGAATAGGAGCCCTTATTCTTTACTAATTCAATTATATGAGGGTTTACTAAATTTATATGACTTTATAGTTAACAGTCTTCATGTGGCTCATGCTTAATTACATGACTAAGTAATTGGTATGGTTGCCACTGAGGAAAGTTAAATAAATTTGTTTTATATGTCAAAAAAGCAAAAATCGTCACC
>NW_017732133.1:582262-585369 GCF_001890085.2 Hipposideros armiger | reverse complement strand
TTTATGAAGATATTTTACCTGAGCCCTCTGAATTCCTGTTCTAATGTGGACAAGAAGCTTCCCAGGCCCACCACCTAGCTGTCAACCTGGATGGCTTCAATTGCACCCCCGAGTCAAGGCCACTGGTCCTTAGATTCTGCTTGGCTTTGATTTATCCTTAAGTAATGTTTTTCATAAAGGGTGAATGAAAGGTAAATTTTCTAAGTTCTTTCATTCTGAAAGTGTCTGTAGTCAGCTGATAATCTGGCAATTTACAAAATTCTAGGTTGAAAGCCATGCCTTGTTGGAATTTTGAAATGTTCTAGCAACAATATTGCTGATGAGAAGTGTGACACAGACCTGAGATTTGTAACAGGTAAACTGTGGTATCTGTATCTTTGGTGTTCTTAAATTTCTCAAGGATGTGGATTGGGGGCAGGCCCTTTTCATTCACCTTGACTCATTCCTAATGGGCCTTTTTATGTGCAGATTGCATCTCCTTCCGCAGCTAGAAGAGACTGTACTCCACATACTATGACAAGGTGTGTAATATGATTATCTTCTTTTTCTCAGGTGGACACCTTGTCTCAGGTCACACATTTCTAGTGGCATAGCTGGGAGGCGATCCAGCCTGCATGCTCCTGACACCAATCTGCTGTGCCCTACAGAAAAATGAGCCCAATTAACACAATTTATTAAAAGGTGAGTCTTTCCTCTCTTCCTCACTAATGGTGGGCATTTTAAACCTTTCTTAACAGAATCATCTCGTTATTGTTTTACTTTGCATATATTTATTTAATGAGGCAAATTAAGTGGTTTTTTAGAGGCTTTAAAAAATGAATTTATTGGGCCGGCCAAGTGGCGCGTTGGTTAAGAGCTGGCTTGGGACGCCAGAGGGCCCTGGTTCAGATCCCACATGAGGGCCAGTCACACTGCCCTCTACAGCTAAGATGCTGAACAACAGCTCGACCTGGAGCTGGGCTGCCATGAGTAGCCGGCTACGGCCTAGGCTGCAGCCCCTGCTGCAGTGGGCTGCTATAAGCTACCGTGAGTGGCTGGCAGCCAGCGTGAGCTGCCAAGAGCTGCCGTGAGTGCCTGTCCAATGACCAGCGACGGATCTGCCTCATCCAGGAAGAGTGCAATGATAAACCAACATGGGCCAGTGAAGCGACGCCCTCCACAACTAGACTGAAGAACAAAAGTACAGCAACTTTTCTGTTCCCCTTCCCCAATTCCCCAATGCTGTTCCCCTCCCACAATTCCCCAATAAAATCTTTAAAAAAAAATTTATTAACAAACCGCCTGCTTCAGAGCTTAGCCGTGTCTCCTACTAGATATTTCCTCTTTCTTACTGACTTATAAGATATTTTTGTGTATTAAGAATATCAATTCTTCATCATATTTGTCAAATACCATTTTTTAACAGTTTATCATGTCTTAACTATATTAATGGTGGGTTTTGCCTAGCATTCTTACTTTGTGTGTAGTCTAACCTGTAAGATTTTTCCTTTGATTGTTCTGGCTCCAGTGCCACAATATGAAAGCCTTTCTCCAACACAAGACGTAAATTCCAACTTAACATCTCCCATTTTAGGTTGTTATGTGTTGTCCCTGTGTTGCAGGTTGACAATACAATTAAAGATGGCCCATCTTCAAAGAATATCCCATTTCTGAATGTGACTATACTTTTAAAAAGCAAAAAATTATCTTTATTTGTAAATTACCTGCATTTGTAAAGCTTAAATACTATGTTTTTTATCAAAAAACACGAATACATAGTTTTTACAAGAAAGTAATTCTTCCAACCTAGGAAAAACAGTGGAAGAATGGAAAGTTTAAACAGTCTAACTACCCGAGAGTGACTATATATGCTTAGAGTTAAATTAACAATTTTCAAAGATCTGAGTTATGGTGAGCATTAGCTTGAGAAGTAGAATATTTAAAGGCCTGTCANAAGAACAAAGCTGGATGACTGACACTAACTTCAAGACTTACCATAAAGCTAGACAACGTGGTATTGGCAAAAGGATAGACACTCTATTCAGTGAAACCAAACAGAGTGCCCCAAAATAAACCCACATAAATACAGTCAACTGATGTCTGACAAAGGTAAAAAACAATACAACGGAGCAAAGATTTTCTTTTTAACAAATGGTGCTGGAACAACTGTATATACACAAACAAAAAAATGAATCTAGACACAGACCTTATATTCTTCACAAAAAATAACTCAAATGGATAATAGACCTAAATGTAAAATGCAAAACTATGAAACTCCTAGAAGACAACATAGGAGAAAACCTAGATGACATTGGATATGGTGATGCCTTTTTAGATACAACACCAAAGACACAATCCATGCAAGAAGTAATAAGCTGGACTCAATTAAAATTAAAATCTGCTCTGCTAATGACAATGTCAAGAGAATTAGAAGACAAGTCACGGACTGGTAGAAAAATATTTGCAAAAAACACATCTGATAATGGACTGCTATCTAAAATTTACAAAAAAAACTTAAAATTCAACAATTAGAGAACAAATAACCTGATTAAGAAATGGCCCAAACAGATAACAGATATCTCACCAAAGGAGATATACAGATGATAAATAAGCATATGAAAAGATACTCTACATCATATGTCATCGGGGAAATGCAAATTAAAACAACAACAAGATACTACTATACATCTATTAATGGCAAAAATCTGGAACACTGACACCACCAAATGCTGGTGAAGATGTGGAGCAATAGGAACTCTCATACATTACTGGTAGAAATGCAAAATGGTACACGCACTGTGGAAGGCAGTTTGGTGGTTTCTTAAAAAAAAAAAAACATACTCTTACCATAGGATCCTCTCTAAGCACTGCTTTAAAGTGTGGTCCACAAATTTTTGATGTTATAATTTCATTCAATTCAATGTATTTCCCCAAGACAAACATGTCCACTCTCACCACTTTTATTAGACATAGTATGGAGGCCTAGCCAGAGAAATAATGCAAGAAAATGAAGTACAAGGCTTCCATATTGGAAAGGAAGTGGTAAAATTATTTTTTATTCAGGGATGATTGAAAAAAATTTGATGAAATCCACACAAAAAAACTACAAGAAATAATAATCCAATTCA
>NW_017732133.1:576387-582202 GCF_001890085.2 Hipposideros armiger | reverse complement strand
AAATGTTTAGGAATACACTTGAAAAAAGATGTGAACAGGCTGCATACCGAAAACTATAAAACACTACTGAGAAAAATCAAAGTGGACCTAAAAAAATGCCAAGATCTGCTGTGTTCATAATTCAGAAAAATAGTTAAGATTTGAGTTCTCCCCATAATGACCTATAGATCCATCACAATCTCAACCAAAACAGCATGAGGCTTTTTGTAAAAACTGACAAGCTAATTATAATACTTTTATGGAAATGGCAGAGAATCTACAGCAGCCAAAACAACTTTGAAAAAGAAAAACTTATCAATCTTCACACTACCTGATTTCAAGCAACAGTATAAAAACAATAGGGTAATAGCTTAAAGCATGATAAACTGAGCAATGGAAGAAAAAAAGAATGTCCAGAAATATACACACACCCACTGGACAATAGATTTTTGAAACAGATGCAAAGGCAATGAAATAGAAAACTAAGCTCTTTTCAACGAAGTGTGCTAGAACTCAATACCCATATGCAAAAAGCATGAACCTAAAACGATCTCTCATACCACATAAAAAAAACTAACTTAAAATAGATCATATACCAAAATGCAAGAACTAAAAATATAATTATAAACATAAGGTAAAAACTTACAGAACTGAAATAGACAAACCCATTATTTATAGTTGGAGGCTTCAACATCCTTCTCCAAGTAATTGATTGATCAAGCTGGGAAAAAATCAGTACATGACCCGAACAGCACTTCAATCAACTTTGTCTGATTGAAATTTACAAAACATTTCATCTAACTATAGAAGAGCACATGGGACATTCTGGTACATAAAACACATCTTAAATCTAAAAGTTAGACAAACCACACAAAGTATGTTTTCAGTGCTTAGCAGAATAAAACTAGAAATCAATACTAGAAAGACAGCTGGACAATTCAAAATATTTGGAGATTAAACAACATACTTATAAATTAGTTATGGTTTAAGATGTCTCAAGAGAGGGGCAGCTGGGTGGCTCAGTTGGTTAAAGCTGCTCTGAACAACAATGCTGCCGATTCATCTCCCACATGGGATGGTGGGCTGCAACCTCCCCCCCCACACACACAACTAGACTGGAAACGGCGACTGGACTTGGAGCTGAGCTTCGCCCTCACAACTAGATTGAAGGACAATGACTTGACTTGGAGCTGATGGGTCCTGGAAACACACTGTTACACAATAAAAATTTTAAAAAAAGAAAAAAGAAAAAAAAGAAGTCTCAAGAGAAATTTTTAAATATTTTGAACTAAATAAAAATGAAAATACAACTTGCCTTGCACAACAATGTGGATATACTTAATACCACTGGACTGTACACTTAAAATTAAGATAGTAAATTTTATGTTATGTGTATTTTACTACAATTAAAAATAATTTTAAAAATACAACATCAAAATTTATGGGATACAGCTAAAGTAGTGCTTACAGATAAATTTATAGTATTAAATGCATATTTTAGAACAAAAGAAAGATCTAAAATCAATAACCTGAGTTTCCAACTTAGGAAACTAGACAAAGAAAAAACTAACTGAACCTAAAGAAGGTAGAAAGGAGATGATAGACCTCTAGGCAAACTAACCAAGAAAAAAAAGAAAGAGAAGAAACAAATTACCAATATCAGGAATAAAAAAGGGGTCATCACTACTAATCCCACAGACATCAAATAAACAACAAGGGAATATTACTAACGCCCATGTATTTGATAATTTAGATAAAATGGACCAATCCTTGAACAGCACAAACTACCAAAACTCACTCAAGGAGCTATAGATAATATGAATAGGCCTATATCTAAAAAAGAAATTAAATTAGTAGAAAACCTTCCTCCCCCCAAAAAACACCAGGCTCAGATGGTTGCACAAGTGAATTTTGCCAAACATTTAACAAAGAAATAATACCACTTTTACAATCTCTTCCAGAAAACAGAAGAGAGATCACTTCCCAACTCGTTTTCTAAGGCCAGTACTTACCTATTCCAAACTAGTTAAATATTATGAAAAAAACCCAAAAAAACCATAATCCAGTATCTTTCATGAATTAAATGTAAATATTAGCAAATTGAATCCAGCAATATATCAAAAGAGTAATACATCATGATCATGTGGGTTTCTTTCCAACAATGAAAGGCTAATTCAACTTCTGTAAATCAGTGTAATTCATCACACTAATAGAGTGCACAAGAAAAATCATGTGGTTATGTTAATAGATGCAGCAGAAACAAAGTTCAACATCCATTCTTGATAAAAACTCTCAAAAAGTTAATAGAAGGGAACTCCCTAACCTAATAAAGACTATTTTAAAAATCAAAGCTAACATCACATCAATAATGAGATGCTAAGCTTTCCCCTGAGATCAGGAACAAGGCAACGACATCCTTTCTCATCACTTCTAATTCAAATTCATACAAGTGCTAGCAAGTGTAATTAGATAACGAAAAGAAATGAAAGGTATATAGATTGGAAAGGAAGAAATAAAACTGTCTTTATTCACAGACAACATAATCATTTATGGAGAAAACCCCAAAGAACACACCAAATAACTCCTGTACATAATAAATGACTTTAGCAGGGTTTAAAGGTACATAGTCAATTTACAAAAGTCAACTGCTTTCCTATATACGAACAATGAATACTTGGAATTTGAATAAAAAAAAATACATTTATAATAGCATCCTCCAAAATGAAGTCCTTGGATATAAATCTAACAAAATATGTACAGGACCTCTGTATAGAAAATTAGAAATCACTGATGAAAGAGATTAAAGAAAATCTAAATAAATGGAGAGACATGTGTTGTTTCTTTGGAAGACTCAACATAGTAAAGATGTCAATTCTCCCCAAACTGAACTATGGGGCTCACTACAATTCCTATTAAAATCCCAGCCAGCCTTTTTGTAGACATACATAAGTGTATTCTAACATGTATATGAAAAGGCAAAGGTACTTCTTTTCAATTCTGGAAAAGAAGAGCACAGTTGAAGGACTTACTATACTACCTCATTTCAACACTTACTATAAAGCTACAGTAATGAACACAGAGGGTGAAAGAACAGACACATCAGTCAATGGAAGAGAATACAGCTTGACAACAGACCCACAAAAATATAGTCAATTTTTGATAAAAGTACAAAGACAATTCAATGGAGAAAGAATAGTCTTCAACAAATGATGCTAGACATTGGAAGTCCACATGCAACCAACTGATGTCACACCTTACACAAAATCAACTCAAAATGGATCACAGACCTAAATGTGAAATACAGAAACTATTAATATAAAATTTCTAGAAGAGAACAAAGAGGAAAATCTGCATGACTCCGGGTTTGGTAATGAGTTCTTAAGTACAATACAAAAGCAAAATTCATGAAAGAGAAAATTTTAAATTGGACTTAATTAAAATTAAAAACCTTTGCTCTATGGAAGACTCTGTTAAGAGAATGAAACGACAGAATGGGAAAACATATCTGCAAATCACATATCTGATAAAAGACTGTATCCAGCAATACAAAGAACTTTTAAGGCTGAATAAGAAGAAAACAAACAACCCATTTTTTTTTTAATGGGCAAAATGAGAGGGAGTGAAAGCAAGAGCAAGACTGACAGAAAAGATAGATTTCAGGATAGAGAGAAAATGATTTAATATTCCTAAGAAGCCTATGATTCCTTTTTCTTGTATATATTCGTAAATTATAGACATTAGATATCCATATATTGTATTTTTATTTTAAAAAACACCAAAAAGGCCATCAGTATGTGTAAAAGCGTGGTTGCTGTAGTTTTCTTTTTCCTGTAGAAAAGAAATTGGCATTAATTTGAATACTTTTGAACAAGAAATGGTTGAGCAAATGACAGCATATATTTCTCATGGAATATAAAACAGTTACGTTTTTAAAATGTTAGACAATTTCTAGAGCCATGAAACTATTTTATCTAGTACTACAGTGATAGATACATGAGTTATCCATTTCACAAATGCCATGGAACTTTATAGCACAAAGAATGAACCTTAATGTAATATTTTTAAATGCAAATTTAAAAACATCAACTAGGAGGGTAGAGGTGGATTCCAGCATGGAATGCAGATTGAAAAAAGAATTTAATTTGTATTACAAATGTATGACATAACCTCATTGGAGGAGATGGGGAGAAAGGGATCTAAGTAACTTTGGAGATGAATGGAAATTGTAAGACAAAACAAAAGAACCTGTACACAAGCACTGTAGTTGGTAATGTTATTCCTTATGGAGTTACTGGTTAACAAGTCTGATAGTGCTGTACGCATACACTGGGAATGAAAAATAAGTAAAAAGATGGTGAATGGCAGAAGTCATGTTTCTCACTGTGGTTATAGATAACTAAGGAGAAAAGGCCAGAAAGAACCACATAATCCTGAATTAGAGTGTTAGATATCAGTGGGAATTCTTGTTTAGCTTAATATAGAAACTGATGAATAAAAGCAGAAATAATACAGATATATATGTATACACAGGTTAATATACATACATTTATTTCCTAGTTCTGGTCACTGACAGGGCTTAAAAGCAATGACACCCCACTAGCATCAGAGCACATCTTGGTTTCTAATACTATTCTCCAATAAAAGGATCCAGGGATCCTCACTGAAATGGCTGATTTTAGGGGTGGAGCAGAGAATATGTAAGATGAACCTGCAGCATCCATTCTGTAGTGCCAGAAAGTAGAGAGGTGCTCAAATCACAAACTGCTGAGAATATGTCAAAGGAATACAGAAGCCAACTGAAAGAGCACCCAAGCAAAAGTTGAAACAAGTTGAGCACAAAATAATTGATGCAGTTTTAACTGGTAACAGAAAACTATGAAATGCTCAATGATAATAAAATTAGGTAATCTTTGATATTCTTCCAACTTTCAATCACATAAAATTGTGTCATTGTGCAGGTATATTTTTTTCAAAGTGGGAGGGCAAAATATACCAGGAACATAGCTTCAAAGAGACAGACACACCGGAGTATGTTTAGAGAACAGGCCAGGACAGTTAGGGACTCACAGGAAAAGCAGTCTAATTCAATATAATAAATATCTGAGCCCCTACTGGAACCAAGAACTATGAGAGATATGGGGGGATACCAAGATAAATAAAATAGTCCCTGACCTTTAAAAGGTACTTGTCTGGTAGAAAGGATGAAAGCATACACCCAGAGAGTAATGAATCCAAATATTTAAAGACCGTTGTTTGGAAGAGTCAGAGAGAGAGGTGTTCAGTATGACCTGAGTAACAGGCTTAGGAATGAAGGATAGATAAGAGTAACAGGCTGACTTGAGCTCAATGTCTGGCACAAAGTTAGTGATTAATGTATGTTAAGATCTTTTCCCTAAATGCCGAAATGTAACAGGATTCACTCTGTTGAAACCAATAAATCTCAGCAATGAGTTTACGTGACAAAAGGATATTACTTCCATCCTATGTTATAATCACCTAGCAAAGTTAATTTTTAAAAAGTATAAAATTTAAAAGTCTAAAATTTAATGAAGAGAAATATTTCAATTTTACTTCCATCTTCACAAATGTGAAGAACTTTAGTTTGATTTGTCTATCAAAGAGGTCTACCACTGATCCAAGTAATAAGCAACCATAAAACAAGACTCTGGAATGTACAAGCTAAAAGCATAATTATTCTAGTCTCTTTATAGCAATTTAGATCATTAAGGGCATTCACACTTTAAAAACATACCAATAATTAGAACTTTGTTTTCCCTGTTTTGAAATAGCTACTCATTTGCATCAGATGGAAGAGAAGAAAATTATCTTTTTTTTT
>NW_017732133.1:573226-575292 GCF_001890085.2 Hipposideros armiger | reverse complement strand
CTACAGGAGACTTCAGGTAGAGGATCTGGGAAAGACGGACCCTGGCATTAACTGCAGTGCCTTCTTTCAGCAACATATTAAAAATTAACTTAAAATGGTAAAACATTTTTACTAAAGAAAGTCAAATTAAAAAACTGTACACATAGCACATACAAATAAATAGGCAGAGAAAAGTCTCTTTGATAGTCCCGAGTTCATATACAGGGCCAGACAACTTGCCTTCTGAGGGGTAGAATGCCACAATTACTAGCTCAACATGCAGTAGAAATGGCACTGCTTTAACTGTAGTGAATAGAAATGACGCAGAGACCAAAAAGGCATGCCTTTGTTTCCCTCAAGTAAACTACTTGTGGGCCTTCTCCTAACCATTCTCCACCTGCAATGGACAGCTCCTTGTGCTACAAGCACTGCAGCATCCAGACAAAAAATCTGATCCAGAGACTGATACTTATTCATGCCCACACAGAAAGAACAAAGAGAGGAAGTGTTCTTTCATAGCAGCTAGAATGAGGCTAGGTTATCACTGTGTGGTAGAAACTGCCACTCAAAAAGATTATGAATTAAAATCATAAGGTTTACCACCAAAGAGGACAAATGTTAGGTTTTAAACCAGGACAAAAAGGTAATATCCAAATCCTTAACTATGTAGCCCAGGAAACATGATTAATAGCAAATTGAAAAAATGCTAAAGCAGAATCCCTATTAATATTTTTAAGTTATTTTTTTTCATGCAAGTGTAAGCAGAGTTCTGAATCTTCATCATTGCAACTAGTCGCTTGCAAAATTCAGTTTCTTAAAAGCCCAATTTGTTCAATTTGCTGTGATCAAACTGATCACTGTTTGATCAACAAGAAAAATAGATATGTAACTTTTGAATTATGACTACGGTTACTGGGCTAGTTGTTCTCTCTGAAACCTATTTAAATGGTGGGTCCACACTCATTGTTTCGTTAAAAGTACCACAGGCTTAAGGATCAATAAATTTTACAGAAATCACTGAGATTTTTTTGGACATAATTTCCTACTAACCTAGGTGCTCATGCTAATTGCTATTAATGGGAATGATTTCCAAGAAAAACAGGATTATAACTTCCTAGAAGTTAAGCCAAAAGTCTATCAAAGCACTAACATTTTTATGGAACAAACATAAATTACAACTCTTGGATTAACTGTAAAAAGCATTTCAGACCCCGGAAATCTTTAATTGTGCTACTTTACTTTCCTTAAGTCCCCATTTTCTGACAACCTGACAACCTGCTTTCACAATCTTAATTGAGACTTGAGTTTAAGAGAATTTTCTAACCAATATTTTGTTACAAATTATACTCAGTGAGGAACACAACACCTCACTATAGTGACATTCAGAGACGTTATAGTTTCATTGTTCAAGCGTTTATCACAATCAGTAATTACCTTGCTTTATTCCCTTATGGTCTTTTTCCTATATAATTTCTGTAAGACTGGATGTACTAGTCTTCTTCGCAGTTATATCCCCACATCGAACAGTACATTGCATTAACAAGTGTTCATATATATTTACTGAATTAACAAATACATTATATTTTGGTCATAGAGAGCAAAATATGATAAAAGCGAAATAGTCTATGCCTTACAGTTCTCAAAAAAATGTAAAAGGTGGCTCATTTTTATGGATTTTTAATGCTTCACACATAGATCCTCAAAAAATTGCATCTTTTTTTGGAAATGAAAATGACCTCAAATATTACAGTAGGGTTTGAACTCACAAATTTGCTCTGAAGAGACTGAAGGAGAAAGAGAGAGAACTAATGGTAGAAAAATAGTTGCGCTTAATACTCTAGCAGGGTTTTATATATGCTAAGATATATAACCCTGGAGGCATTGTCCCATTTTATCTATATAATCCATTTACTTTACTGTTTTCATTGTCCCATTTTAAATATGAGCAAAGTGAGAATCAGAGAGGAAGTCATTGGCCCAAGGTCAAGAAAGTATTGGAATTGGGATTAGAATACCAGTTCATTCTTAAACCAAAGCCTACTTTATTTCTTCTACTCCATGCTGTCTCCACAGGAACCAGAAAAAAT
>NW_017732133.1:564522-568466 GCF_001890085.2 Hipposideros armiger | reverse complement strand
CATCTCTACATGTCTTCTACCCACAAATTTGCCTCATGGGCCAAAATGGCTGTTGGAGCTCCAGCCATCACGTCCTTATATTAGAAAGAGCCTTTCCAGAAGCCCCACCCAACAACTTCTACCCATATCTTATAGACGTGAACTTAGCCACATGGCCTCAACTGGCTGGAAGATGTAGTCTAAACATATTTCTGCCGTCAATAAAATCTCATTCCAAGAAAGAAGGGAGGAATGTATTTGGATAGATGACTAGCAGTCCCTGTTAGATCCTGTTGTTTTTCAACCTTTGCAAAGGGTCCTGTATCACACAACTCAGTAGAAATACGTCCTTTCCCTGGGTGTGCTCAACAGCTTATTAGGAAAAATATACTCTAACATTGCTAGATGCTTTACATATATGTTCCTATTTAATTAACTCTGCAAGGCAGGCATTCCTAGCCCCATGATTCAGATGAACACTGGAATGTAAAAATAGTGACAAACTAGAATGCAGAAGAGCTTTTAGATACCCAAAATGGTCTGATCAGTTAGCTAAACAGTATCACAAGCTCATGGGCCTAAGGTATATAATTTTGTGAACTAAACAAAGGCTACTCTACTCTGTCTAAAGCTGACAAGAATCAACAAACAAGATGAGGATAAGGCCACACACCTGTAGCTCAGGAAGCAGGCCTCACATAATATGCCTCACACAATATACTAATGTAAAAACATTGTCATGTCAAAATACCAATATGGTGATGTAAAAACAAACACTTTGGTAAACTGAGTCTAAAAGAATTGAAATGGTTGAACTTGATAGTTCTCAGCACTGTCCAAGGGAGAAGAGTGCACAGACTAGGGGGGTTATAATAAGTTATGGAACTGGTTATGCATTCAGTAAGCTTTAATGCCTTTTATATACTTGATGTTCCATTAAGCATCAAGGGTTACTGAGGTAAGTTAGACAGTGCTTAGCCTTTAGGGAGTCCACAGTCTATGGGGAGAAAGAAAGTGCACTGACAGTTTGAACACATCATAACTATGGGTGGTACGGGAACATGTGAGAAGGGCATTCTACCTGGAAGGGAGGCAAGTGAGGAGGAGTTGTCAGAGAAGACTTTCTAAAGAAAGGATAACTGAATGAGGTCTTGAAAATTGAACTGGAGAGGACCAAGCTAAGTGTAGGGAATGATAGTACAAAAGTATGTAGAAGGCACAAAGGAAGCTGGTTGGGTATGAAGAGAGGAGGGAAGAGCATACTGAACTGTTATGCAGTGCCTTGCTACAGTGGCTCATATGTGCCATCCCAAGGAGTTTGCAGCCTTTGGCCACTAGCATCCATTCCCTCCTTGCTTTGGGAGGAGTTACTTTACCTTGTGTACAGTCTTGGTGTACAGTCTTGGTGGCATTCTTAGTTTAGACACCCTCTGCTTCCCTAACCAATGGATGGGCAGTAAACTCAAGCTAAGCCACTCGGATCATCACCAGGAGTGAGAAGGAAAGTAGTAAGATGGGGAGTTGAGGAGAATGTTGAAACATTCTCACTAGAGAGGAAATGATGGGGGTTTCTTTGGATCATGAAAAGATTACAATATTGAATGGAGGGCCCAACTAAGGGTAGAGGTTATGTGTGTGATGTTTTCTTATAGCCTGGATTCTTGTTACTTCATTTTTACATCTCATACTGGATATATTTTATTCACTGTAAAAATGTACTGTGTAGTTATATAATTATATTTTCTAACCCCAAATTAAATACTTAGTGTTTTAAATCAGCACTGTTATGGAAAATTCAGACTATATAGACATAATTTCTCTAGGACAATTTGGATGGGGTATTCTACTAAACATTTTTTAGTAATATGTGCGAAAACTATCCAATTGTACTCTTATTGCATGTTCAACTAACAACCTTTTTGGAGTTTCAACCCAATAACAACAAGGTTACCCAGTGGAAAAATGATTACTGTGTTATTTATGTTATACATGGATTCTTTAGTTTTCTAAATTTCTAAGGGCTTAAAAACTGCATCGGGCTGGCCGAGGGGCTCAGTTGGTTAAGAGTTAGCTTAAGAACACAAGCACTGAGCAACAGGGCCTCTGGTTCAATTCCCACATGGACCAGTGACGCTACGCCCAAGCTGAGCTGCTGCTGAGCTGCCAAGAAGTGGCAGGATGGTTCAGCTGGTGAGAGCATGTGCTCCTAACAACAAGACTGCCTGTTCGATGGTGGTCTATGCCCGCCCGCAACTAAGACTGAACTTGGCACTTTGAGCTGAGCTGCCACCCGGATGGCTCAGTGGATAGAGCATGTGATCTTAACAAGAAGGCTGCTGGTTTAACTCCCACATGGGATGGTGGCTATACCTACCCACAACTAAGACTGAACTTGGCACCTTGAGCTGAGCTGCCACCCGGATGGCTCAGTGAATAGAGCGTGCTCTCTTAACAAGGCTGCTGGTTTAACTCCCACATGGGATGGTGGCTATGCCCACCTGCACCTAATTAAACACAGCACCTTGAGCTGAGCAGCTGCAAGCTGTTGAGGGGAGGCCACATGGCTCAGTGTGCAACAAGGTTGCTGGTTTAACTCCCACATGGGATGGTGGCTATGCCTACCCACAACTAAGACTGAACTTGGCACCTTGAGCTGAGCTGCCACCCAGATGGCTCAGTGGATAGAGCATGCGCTCTTAACAACAAGGCTGCTGGTTCGACTCCCACATGGGATGGTGGCTATGCCCACCCACAACTAAGATTGAACACAGCACCTTGAGCTTAGAGGCCATGAGCTGCCGATGGGCAGCCAGATGGCGACTGGTGCCCTCCACAACTAAGACTGAAGAACAACAACTAGGCTGGTCCCTTTCCCCAATTCCCCAATTAAAAAACAAAACAAAAGTGCATTCTCCTGCTCAGAACAAAACAGAAGTGACTGCCTAGGAGAGCTTCTACCTTCAAGGCCTCCACTAGTGTGATTTCAAGACACTCTCAGTAGCTGTGAACCAGGGATAGGAAGCCAAAATAGATAGGAGATGCTGCTGAAGCTGCTGTAATAACTAATCCCCTAGGATGGAGAAGGGATACTGGAGACTGCACAGAAAAACCTAACATTTCCAACACTTTGCTTCTAAGACTTTGCTTCCTGGTAGAAAATGCTAAATGGAGAAGGCAGAGGGCCTTGTCTCACTCCCACTTTCCAAATCTCATAATCCTAATTTATACTTAGAACATAGCTTCAACTATAGTTTCCACATCTCCAGCCAGAAGAGAATGGAAAAGCAATGGTGAAAACTAATTCACATCATCTGCCACACAGACATGTCATTAAATGGCCTGGTATGAGAGTGATGGTTATACCTCACTTTTATCCTTCATTCTCCCCAAAGAAGACTCTGATGTGTGTGCAGAAGCTAGGCTGGAGTTAGTGCACTTCATATTTGATCCCTTGAAATTAAAGTGTATAATTTTTTTAATGAAAGAATAAGTTATTACATATAAACCCTGATTTTAAGCACTTTTGCATCTCTAGTCAAGTAATACTGGCTTTCTCATCAAAATACTGATAAAGTAAGAAAAAAATGATTGGAGAATTAGATATCAATTAAATTTATTCCTGTTAGTCTGAGTCATCCTTTCTTAGTGAATAAAGTTGTGAATTTTAGAGGAGACATTTTCTGATGGTGAAAGTCAAATAGAATTCACATGCTTACATATAACTTCTTTTACTGCTACTGTAGAGTAAAAGTATCATTGTGAAAAGATGATCACATATGGAATACTTTTCAAACAATTTAATGTAGATGAAATGTAATTTTTAATCTCTCTAGCAACTTCATAGTTTATCTGAGAATGACTTCTTTGATTGACCTGTGAAGCTGCTTAATTATTCCTGCTATAGGAAGCCCTGTCTAGAAAAATTGTTATTAAATTTAGAACAAGGGAGGCTTAATGTGCTTGCA
>NW_017732133.1:550265-555717 GCF_001890085.2 Hipposideros armiger | reverse complement strand
ACTTAGCACTGAGCCCAGCTCAGTGTGGGCTCTCGGTAAATGTTCATTTCTTCCCCATTCCCCTGACCCATCCTCTTAATTGTATCAACTCTGTCACTTAGCAAAGTGACTGGCACTTAGTGAATGTTTATGGAATAAATGGATGGTTTGAAGAAATAAATGTATGGGCATTCAAGAGGGAGATTAGTTACATGCCAATGATTACAAGAACCCCTTTATGAAGTGTCCATTTCTACACTAAGTGCTGTGCACACTTAGTTCATTTAAACTTCATGATAGCCACACAAGATATAAATATTCTTACAATTCCCATTTTACACCTGAAGAAACAGAAGCTCAGAGAGAAACCAAAGTTATCCAATTAATTGGAGGAATCAAGGCTTAAAACCCTGAGCTGCCTGATTACAAAGCCCAGGTAGTTTTTCAGTATCCCTCTAAAAAGTTCACAGGTGCCTATGACAAGAAAACTCTAATCATCGTATAGGCATGTGCACATCCCAGACATATCATGTGTATGTTTATCTTCCCAATGGACAAGATCCACACCCACAAATTGTGTAAGACCACATGAGCCAGAAAGAACTTATTAACCTTCCAAATTCCCGCAACCCAGCTCCCAGGGGAAGATGGAAAACAGATGGTCAACGTGCTGCTCACTTCCTCAGCTGCATGGCTGTTTCTAGATTTAACTTGTCAGGCTGGCTTGGAATTTCTAGGGGTTGTGGTAGCTAGCACGTTCAAGTTCAGCTAGAGCTTCAATACCTCTTATTAAATCTGTTCAAAAGGTAGCCACTAGGCCAATATAGTGGAAAGAAAAATGTACTAGAAAGATTAGAGGATGGGGGCTAGGAGAACTGGATTCCAGCTTGCTGTTTTATTATTATTAATTTGTTCGTTCAGCAAGTGATTTTTGAAATATCTGATATGTGTCAGACATGTGCTCTATTCTATTGTATGTATTTAACAAGAAAGGGTTAAGGAGACTATCACATAATGATTTCTTCTGCTGGCACAGAAAACAGGGTTAATATACGTAACTATCATTCTTAAGCAAGTTACATCAACATTTGTGTGCTCCTGTCTCAGAAAATAAGCCACACTGAAAGAAAAGAGAATGGGGTTCCTACAGATATGTGTGCTGGCTTACTTTCAGTGTTTTTTTCATACGATAGAGAACTTGCCCTTTGGTATCTAAATTAAGAGAGTTATGATTAGATGTTATCATAACTCACAATTTCTGCCCTAAGGCATGTTCAAAAGCAGGGTGGGGTAGCCAGGCTGTCTTCCCTGCCAAAACACTTGCCTGGTAATCTGCGCTGTGCCTCGCTCCAGTGGGTAGAAATCACCTGAGGTTAAACCCCAACTCCCAGGTGAGTCATGTTTACCTGGTGGACCAGGTCTTTCCGGTCACTTGAAAAACACTTCAGCTGAGGACTGGAGCAGTCCAGGTATATCCAAATGCAGCTCAGCACTGTCCTGAGGGGGAAGAAAGGGCTGTCTGAAACCCTGTAGCTGCTCATCATTTCTTGGTGCCCTAAATTCCATCTCTTTGTGACTAAAAGTATGGCTCACACTGCAGCGGAGGAAGCCCCTGGTTTGGCAGGTCAGAAGAGACAAACTTTCCTGTAACTTTAAGGAACTCTGCATCTAGTACTGGCACACACTTGTACATGCCACCTCAACTAGACGCTGCCAAGTAGTGCCTTATACCATAAAACCACTTTCATGTCCATGTCATTACCTCTTACAAGGCCCTGTGGGGTATCTATTATTCTCATCCCTATAGATGAAGAAACAGACTTAGTCAAATGTAATGATATGCGCAATCACAGAGATGGTGTGCCGTGAAGCTGTTATCAAGCCTGTGTGATCCCCAGACCTTGTGTGTAGGTAGGATTCTAACTTGTCTTCCAAGATCCCCCACTCCACCCCAAACTCTACCTCTATGTACACATCCTGTATAACCCTTGCGACTGAATCTGATGGGTTTTTGCTGCCATAATTAGGTTAAGTGACCTGGCACAGGTGATGTTGAGAAAAAGAGAGGATGCTGGTAGGCCTAATCTAATCATACCAGACCTTAAAAAGCTGAGAATTTGCTCTAGCTGTTAGCAACAGCAAAAGTCAGAGATTTGAAGTGCAAGAAGGGTCTGATGCACTGTTTTTTACTTGAAGATGGAGGGAGCCATGTGGACAGGACCTGAGAGTGGCCTCTAAGAGCCGAGAGCCAGCAGCCAGCAGGGAAAGGGGCCTTTGGTCCAGCAAGTGAGAGGAACTGAGACCTGTAGACACAGATGAGCTTGGGGGGGTGTGCCTTCCCCAGAGCCTTCAGGTAGTAATGCCGCCTGACTGGTGCCTGGATTTCAGCCTTGTGAGACCCTGGGCAGGGAGCCAGGCAAGCAGGGCCAGGCTTCTGATCCACAGAACTGTGGGCTAATAAGTGAGTGTTGTCTGAAGCCACTAAATTCGTGGTAATTTGCTTGCAGCAGTAGAAAACTATTGGATTGTCA
This sequence comes from Hipposideros armiger, assembly GCF_001890085.2. Lineage (NCBI taxonomy): Eukaryota > Metazoa > Chordata > Mammalia > Chiroptera > Hipposideridae > Hipposideros > Hipposideros armiger. The sequence goes on along the minus strand of NW_017732133.1, from coordinate 553,207 downwards.
GAAAAGTCGTGATGCATGTTTGCAACAGATGGCACTAGTTCATTTTTGGAAGTACTAGAGTCATTCTCATCTATGTTATTGCTATGTCATTTGACAGTTGACAGTTCTAGCTTCATTCTAAAACAAAATTGAGCGATTTGGTTGAGTTTTCGAGATTTTAGTTGAGATGGAAGACCAAACTGTGCATTTTTGCCATATTTTACTGTTTTACTTCCATAAAGGGAAGAACGCACGTCAAGCTTGTGAAAAGCTGCATAAAGTTTACGGTGACAATGCTCTACAAGAATGTCAGTGCCAATGGTTCACGAAATTCTGTGCTGGTGATTTTGATCTCAACGACGCTCCTCTGTCAGGAAGGCCCACCAAGGTTGATGACAACAAAATAAAGGCATTCATCAAGTCAAACCCATGTTACATGACATGAGATTTTGCAGAAACATTGAACATCCATCATTCAAGTGTTCACGACCACCTGAAGAAGCTGGGATACGTAAGCAAGCTCGATATTTGGGTTCCGCATGAACTCAAAGTTCATTTGACAGCGCGTATAAACATCTGCAATATGCTCATTAAATGTGAGGAAAACGATCCTTTTTTGAAGTGACTGATAACTTATGATGAGAAGTGGATACAAATAGTCTTGGTCTATTTGTATGATGATGATTCATCCTCAAACATGATGATTCGCCTCAAACAACATCAAAAGCAGACATTCATCAGAGGAAGTTTATGCTCTCAGTGTGGTGGGATTTTAAAGGTGTTGTGTTTTTCGAGCTCCTACCAAGGAACCAAACAATCAATTTGAATGTGTACTGTCAGCAGTTGGACAGCTTGAATGAATCCATCATCCAGAAATATCCAGAGCTTGTTCATCATAAAGGAGTTGTGTTCCATCNAAAATCCAGCATCCATTTATGATAAAAAAAAAAACCTCAGCAAAGTGGTAATAGAGGGAACATACTTAAACATAATAAAGGCCATATATGACAAACCCACAGCTAACATCATATTTAGTGGTGAAAAACTAAAAGTGTTTCCCTTAAGATAAGAAATAAGACAAGGATGTCCACTTCCCATACTCCTATTCATGTAGTATTGGAAGTCCTGGCTACAGCAATCAGAAAAGAAAAAGAAAAGTCATTCAAATTGGAAAGGAGAAAAAAAAATGTCAATATTTGCAAACAACATGATACTACATATAGAAAACCCTGAAGAGTTCACAATAAAAAACCAAAAAGTAGAATTGATAAATGAATTCAGTGAAGTAGCAGGATACAAAATGAATATTCAGAAATCAGGTGCATTTTTTTTTTTAAGGAGGGCACAGCTCAAAGTGGCCCATGCAGGGATTGAACCAGCAACCTTGTTTTTCAGAGTACATGCTCTAACCAACTGAGCCCTCCGGCCACCCAGGTGCATTTTTATACACCAATAACCAACTATTATAAAGAGAAATTACAAAACAATTCAGTTCAAAACTGCATAAAAAAAATACCTAGGAATAAATTTAACCAAGGAGGTAAAAGACTTGTACTTGGAAAGTTATAAGGCATTGAAGAAATAAATTGAAGAAGATACAAGTAAATGGAAGCATGTGCCATGTTTATGGATAGATATGATAGATAGTACCCAATGCAATCTATAGATTCACTGTAATCCCTATCAAAATACTAATGGAATTTTTCACAGTACTATAACAAATAATCCTAATATTTATGTGGAACAACAAAAGATCCTGACTATCCAAAGCAATCTTGAGAAAGAAGAACCAAGATGGAGGTATCATGCTACCTGATATCAAACTATGGTACAAGGCTAAAGTAATCAAAATGACATGGTACTGACATAAAAACAGACACATAGATCAATGGAACAGAATAGAGGGCCCAGAAATAAACACATTGCTATATGGCCAATCTATGACAGAGGAGGCAAGAATATACAATGGGGTAAAGACAGTCTTTTCAATAAATGGGGAAACTGGACAGATAACATGCAAAAAAATAAAACTTGACCCATTTCTTACACCATATACAAGAATAAATTTGAAATGGATAGGCACTCTTAAAACTTTTTTACATATTGCAAAATAGCCAGAAAACTAATCCCTATCATGGGAAGTATCATCTTCCAGGAAGAATGTATGAGACTGCTGGTTGGTGCACATCCTGTGAACACTGGCATTATCGATAAATTTAAGCTTTGCCAATCTAATGGTGAAAATCATATCTTATTATTTTAATTTGCATTTCTTTGATTGGCAAGGTCAAACATTTTTATATAGTTATTGGACGTTGTGTTTTGTGAATTTTCTTTTCGTGCCTTGCCCATTTTGTAATTATGAAAACACTTCATATGCTAAGCGCTTTGTGGATTGTAATGTTTTCCCTAATTTGTTTGTTAACATTTTGGGGAATTGTTGGCCATATAAATGTTTTAAAGTTTTTCAGAAGTCAATTCTATTGGTCTTAATGTTTTTGGTTTTGATATCATGCTTAGAAATACCTTTCCCAGCTCAGAAGTGTAAAAATTTTCACGCATGTATGCTTCTAAAATTCTTATAGTTTCATTTTACATTTAAGTTTTAATTATTCAGGAATTATTGTGCTTTGAGATTCATTGATTGGTTTAGTGAAGGATTTTGAGTTATTTTAGATGTACAACTTTAGAGCTATTTTAAAAGTGAGTCACTTATTGCTGTAGATTTGTTGGAAATAAAGAACAAATCAACACTGTGGAATGTTTTCTTCAGCTCTCTGAGTACTTTTATTTCTAATAGTGTCCACTTTTTCCCTGAAATTTTATGAAAATGCATCACTTGTGCTATAATAACATTATATAAGAGGACATACTTAGTGATGAAATTGACAACACAAATAAATAAACCTGATTTACCAGGAGGACCTGGGACAAGGACCAAACTACAAAAGCCCTTAAGAGGG
>NW_017732133.1:518072-545985 GCF_001890085.2 Hipposideros armiger | reverse complement strand
TCTTAGGACTTGGAGCAAATCTTTTAACCTTTGTTCTTCATTTTTGTTTGAAAGAGAGTAAGATGTGATCTTCAAGGTTCCTTCTAGCTCAGATGATTCTAAGAATCTTAAAACAGTGTTTTTGTAAGGATTGAAAGAAAACAGTGCATGTGAAAGCACTTTAATCTTCAGAAAATGTACAAAGGAAAGAGAATAGTACTTAATCTAATAATGTTTCCAGTCGTCTGATGGCCTCTTGGGATCTTATAGGTCAGTTTCCCATGAAAGTAATCTGTATTTTAGGGCCACATCAGTGGACATATAGGGAAGAGAAAGAATCTCTGACCTCAGGGGGGCACCCTCTTTTCCGTGGCAGACATCAGGGAGCACATGGAGGCAGGATGCCCTCCAGCATCCTGGAGCAATGCAATGGGGGTGGGAGGTGATTAGCAATGGGACACAGTATGGGATGGTGATATCCATCTGAATGAACTGTGACAGCAAAGTGATCTGAAGCTCCCGAGGGTGAGGGAGGCATCTATGAGCCTGGGCTGGGTTATTTTCTTATATATTTTTTTAAGCTGAGCCATCCTGCTACCTGTTGGCAGCTCAGCGGCTGCTCAGCTCAGGCCGGGAATCAAACCGCTGTTGCTCAGAGCTCAAACTCTTGAGCGAGCTCTTAACTAACTGAGCCACTCAGCCGGCCCTGGGCTGGGTTTTGAAGGTGAGTGGTTTCTCAGGCCCGTGGGGCTGGAACAGCCCAAACAGAGGCCACAGCATGTGCAGAGGGTGGATAGCACTTGTGATACTAAACCCCAGGTGCGTATTCAGTCGGAGGGAATGGTTAGGAGATTACTGTGGGAGCACTTGGAGTGAGGAAGCAGGAGGGGGATTAGGATACCTCTGTGCTCTGAGTCTGATATCACCTCTCTAATTTTCAATCCACCTAATCAATACTCATTCATCCCTAAATCGTGTGCACATCCCCTCTGGAGGATAGTTTTGTTGCACTTTACCTTCTCTGGTTAGAATTATCAGATCAATAAGCACACACTGAATCTATCTACCCTTATCTATGGTGCTGAAATCAGAATTACTCACAAGGCACTCAGCACAATTTCTTGCACACAGCAGATGCTCAGTGTTGGATTAAATTTAATTTGAGATGAATTGAATTAGCACATGCATAAGGAAGGAGCAGAGTTTATATTAAAATCTCCCCAATGGATTATGCTCAGGCTTTTTGCAGACACCAAACCTGAGTGGCCTCAAAGCACAGAGCCTATTGGTTTGAGTACACTTCTCCAGGCAAATTGCATTAAGTAAGCCCTGTTACTGGGGAAAGTCCTTCAGTTGCCAGAGGGAGAGCTCAGAGGAAATCTCCTCTACATGTTAGATCCAGGCCATTCTCCTCAGCCACTGGAGGCTTGGTTATTATTACTCCAGACAACTGCCCCAGGAGCTGAAAGTTAAATTACACAACAGCTATGGATAATAGTGTGACACTAACTAAAGAGTTATTAAGGTGGTTCCTAAGCATTGCTAATTTTCTCCCACCATTACCCAGAGTTAAAGACCAGACAGGATGGAAACTTGGTTGGTCCATCTTTTGTTGCCTTCTGATGGGAAGAGTTTTTACCCCTGAAATCTTTTAAGTATCACTCTGGAAAGAAACTTAGAGATTATCTATTTCTCTACTATTTAGTCTAACATTAATGTATTTATTGAACAAATGTTAATTATTGAGTGCCTACTGTGACTCAGACACTGGGCTGGCCTCTAGGTTTGAGTTGCAAATGGACTATTCCTTGTCCTTATATGAAGCTTAAAACCTTAGAAGTTAGAAATTCCAAGAGTGTAAAATATTATGATGGCCAAGGGCAATATGCTCTGGAATTGTGTTCTCAGGGACCTAAACTAGTTCAGGGAAGTGAGATTCTCTAAGGAAATAATATTTTAGGTGATAACTAGAGGTGAATGTGAGTTACCCAGGGGAGGGAGAGAAGGCAGGGTGAGAGGGATGCCAGGCCAAAGGAATAACCACATTCATGTAAACTAGTCGTTATAAATAGAAAAATCAAGGCTGGATTTCTAAAGGCAAAACGATGCTGTAAGTGGAGAAAGCAAGTGTGAGGTTTCAGCCTTGGACCAGCTTCATTAGTTTACTGAGAATTGTGCCACCTTGTGGCAGGTAATCATCAACGCACATATTGTATGTCAACAGGTTTTCTTAGAATCCTAGTATTTTTTGAGCTGGAAGGTCCCAGCTTTAGAAGACAACTATTCCATAGGTTCCCAACTTTATTGAGAAGGATACATATGATTATTTGCATCTCCCTATGGGTCATATTTTGAAAGGTATCTGACAAAAATACAGTTCTCTTTCCTTTTTTTCCCTCCTGTTAACTGGATAATCCTGGTTACATTAAGTTGATATAATATTTAAAGCAAAAAAAAAAAAGTGATAGATGACTACTAGACTTGGTATGGTGATCACATTGTAAGGTATATAAATGTCAAATCACTATATTGTACACCTGAAACTAGTATAATATTGCATACCAAATATATTAAATTAAAACAATTTTTAAAAATAAAAATAATTCAAAAAAATAAAATTTAACATGTAAAACCCCAGCTCTGCCTTAAGAAAGTCATCTCATTTCTCCATGGACTATTTCCTCATCAGAAAATGGAAATGGTAAAATCTGTATAGAAGCACCTACTTAATCAAGTAACTGCAAGGAAGCATGAGCCTAGTAAGTGGGCACTAAATAAATGTTTATTCCTTTTGTAGCCTCTTTGTGAGCAAAAGTTCTGTCTTATCATCTCACTGATTCCTGTTCATATCACTGAGGGCCCTCTGGGAATCCAGGGGTCCCATTCTTGGAGTCTAACCCTGATTGAGCTCAACTTTATTTTACAGATGAAGAAACCAAGACCCAAAAGAAAAGTAGTGACCCATTTTCTGCTCTTGATCTTCAATTGTACGTTAATTTATTTGCAGCCATTATAAAGAAGCAGTTAGTGAAAATAACACTTGGTGCCTCCCAAACATGCCCAATGTTGGCAGGTGAGGAGTGGGGGGAGGGCACAAACAGTGGCTCAGGAGGCAGGCAGGGCCCAGATCATGCAGAGTCTTCTGGGCCATTTTAACTGTTATGGTCTCTGTTTTAGGGGCATGGGAAACCAATAAGGAATGCTAACTGTTGGTTATATTTGAAACATCTTGACAATTACATTTTTTACTTTTCATCTATATATTTGGAATAGTCAAATCACAGGTTTATAGTTAAAAAGTATTATTGTGTAAACTGGCAGCAAGAAATTGACCTGTTTTTAATGAGGACAAGAGCCCAAAACAATGAGTGTAACCAGACAAGAGAGAGATATGTTGGGTCATGATGGGAACCCTTGACTACAAGTGTTGTTGTGACACTGGACATACCGCTGAAGATTTTTCTGTCCCAGAAAAGCATGTCTAGCAGCAGTATTCTTAGGATAGATCATTATGGATCTGAGAATTTTCAAACTGAACAATGCCAGATGAAGATTAAATCTGTTTAAAGAGCTTTTAAAATATATTCTTAATATGAGGGTTTCCTGTTTGGTTTTCTTTTATTAAAAACGCTGAGGGATGAGGAGAGAGTTTGAAATGCACTGGATCTAGAATATCTTCCATACCAGCTATAAGGCAGTGATCCCAGTAACACCCTAAGAGCGTCCCATTTGCCTCTATCCCACATCTCTCCGCTGTGTTCAGAACACTGTATTTAACAATCTACTGGACACCCCTACTTGCTCATCCCACAGGCACCTCCAACTCAGCATTAGAAAACTGAAACTCTCTCTCTTTTCCCCAACACTTCTCCTTCTAGCCGAGAGAATGGAACCACCTTTGATCCATCAGCTCAGATCACAAACCAGGAGGCATCCTCCATTCTTCCTGTCCATCCATCTTGTGGACTCCATCTCCTCAAAACCACATGGACGAACAGGCTTATCTCCACGTGTGGTATGACTACCCTAATCTGGGTCCCTCACATTCTGGCCTGGGTGACTGCACCTGCCTCCTGAACGATCTCTCAGCCTGGTCTGACCGCTTCCGGTCCTTCTTTGTACTGCCCTCCCAGGAAGCTTTCTACACTACAAATCTGGTCATTCTACTCCCTCTTCAAATGCCTTTATTGCTTCCCACGCCCTTCAAAAATCTAAACTCCTTAGGGCAATATGCAACATGCTTCATGATCTTTCCCTGCCTATGTTCCTAGCATCATCTCTTCCTTCACCCATTTCCCTCAATCCTTAAATCTGGTTATGCAAATTTGGGGCAGTTTTTCAGATACACTCAGCCTTCCCTCACCTTTGCTATGCTGCTTTCTTGGCCTAGCTGTGCCCCTCTCCCCTCCTTCTCCTTCATGATTCAGCTCAGTTATTATTTCTTCCAGGAAGCCTCCTCCCTAACACTCAATCCTGTAGCAGGTGCCCATCCTTTGAAAGAAATGTATAATTGCAGTACATTGCAATTTACAAAGTACTTTTACACATATAAGCATTTAATTATTTTCAAAGGCTATCTTGGATAGATTTGTTCTCATTTTGTAGACAAGGCTCAGGGAGTTGAGTTGTCCAAGATCACACAGCTAGTTAGTGACAGAACTGGGACTGTAACGAGGTCTTCTAGTGCAAGGCTCTTTCCCTTGTACCCTGTGAAACAGAATCAGAGGAGAAAGTAGAGGATGTGTCCTCCAAGCTGTGATGGGCTGCCATCAAGAAAGTAGGGCCATAAGAGAAATCTTTCATTCTGGTCTGGCCTAGCAGGAAACCTATGTAGCCCAGCATTTTGAGCTGGGGGGTGCATTTTAAGCTCTGAAAAATCTCATTTCTCCTGACATTTCTGGAAAAAAATGAAAGTCAGTTGTAACCAGTAACTTTGCTGATTAATTCATATCCTAATTAATGTTAATAGATGAAAGAGGTTGGGTAAAGACAGTGGGAACAGAACTTTTTCCTGATGTTCCAGCTCCTATGGCTGGGGGCTTGGGTCAAAGAGTATGCTCAGAACAGAAAACAGATATTAGAATCCTGACTGAGTCAGTGATGTGAAATAAATGCATACAGGTGAATGAAGACTGAGAACTCACATCTCTCTCCAGGGCTTCCGTGACTACCTCGACTCTGACACACTAAGAACAGATAGCTCAGACTAGTCTCCAGTGGAAGAGCTGGGTGCATTTCTGCCTCCCTCTACTTTGTTGCCACATTTGTGGGAGAAGAAAGGAGGATTTAATGTCTTTGCTAGTGGGTGTCCTGTTGGCTTGCTCTATCTTCTTACAGTTATTGTATTTAGTTAACGAACTATTATAACTTGCTTAATAATGTATCAGGTGCTGTTCTAAAAATCTTACAAATGATTCCATTTAGTTTGTAATCTCCTCAAGGGCAGGGCAGGCCTCACCCTTATGCTCCTCATTACATAGTAGACTCCATGTAACATGGATTTTCTTCAAGTGTCAAACATGAATTAGGGAACTCAAAAAGAGAAGGAAAGCCTATTGTATTTACCCATACTTATACTTTTTCTGCTTTTCCTTCTTCCCTCTTGATGTTTCAAAGTTCCTTCTTTTAGTATTTCAGTCTTGAGAACAATTTTTAGGATTATGTTCTATTGGTGACAAATTTCAGTGTTCTTTCCTTTAAGAATGTCTTGATTGCCCCTTTATTCCAGAAGTGTATTTACCTGGATGTAGAATTCTGGGTTCACAGTTCTTTTCTTTCAGTACTTGAAGTGTGCATGTGTCTTTGGATTTTGCTTGCCTAATAAGTATCTCCACCATCTGACCATAATCCCACAGAGTCATGGCTGCACTTGGCTGTCTGTGGGTGTCCCCAATGTCTGTACTTCCTACAGGTTTGGCACCCCCAGTAGTTTTTCAGTGAATGTGCGTACAGATGAGCAATGTGAGATTTAGAAAGGTGAAGTTATATGATCAAGGCTATATAGTGCTTGCTATGGGCTGAGCTGTGTTTGCCAAAAAGGTATGCTGAAGGTCTAAGCCCCTTCAGCACCCTTGAATGTGACCTTGTTTGGAAAGAGGTCTTTGCAGATGATCAAGTTAAAATGAGGATGTTAGAGTGTTCCCTATCCAGTATAACTGATGCTTTATAAGAAGAGAAACCACCAAATGAAGACAGACAGAGACTGTGTGGCCACAGAGGAAGAGATTGGTGTTACACTGCTGCGAGCAAAGGAATGCCAAAGACTGCCAGACACCGCCAGAGCCTCAGAGACAAGCCTGGGGCAGATTCTCCCCCTGGATATTCAAAAGGAGTGCAGCCCTGCTAGCACCTTGATTTCAGACTTATGGCCTCCAGAACACTAAGAGAATAAATCCCTGTTGATCTAAGCCACATGGCTTGTGGTACTTTGTTATGGTTGCCCCAGGACACTCACATGGTGGTTATATAGTGAATAAGTGGTGGAGTCAGGATAAAAACACAGACTAGCTTGGCTGTAAAATTTCTGAAATGCCACTTTCTTACTTGGGTGATTTCATGCAAATTATGTCACATCGCTATGCTTCAGTTTCATCATGTGTAAAACATTACTAATAAGACCTACTTTATAGAGTTGTCCTGAGGCTTCCACAACATCTGAGGCCTGCTGATAGGGGTCACACCAGAGCTCTAGTGGGGACAAGGGTGTGTGAACCTCCTGGTGACTGGAAGGGTCTTGCTCCAACAAGGAAGACAGAACAGCTGGCACAGCTGGAGGCAATGCCAAGAGAGAATTACATCACAGAGCATCAGCTAACTGGGATGGAGTCTCAAGATAAGAACGCAGGCAAAATAAAACCCAGGCAGGTATCTGAGGATGCAGATAAGCCACAAGGACATGCCAAACTGAGTGAGACAGCAAGTGATGGCAGGGCAACAAGGCTCCCTTGGAGTGCTCTGTCCTTGGCAAAGGCAGCCATCCCTGGTGACCCATGTACTTGCTGTGACCATTGCACACTTCAGAGAGGGCAGCAGTGTCTTCCGGCATCGAGGCAAGAAGCTTACACAGCGAGGTGTCCAGGTGCTGCTGTGTTCCCTCTGTGGGACTGCACAAGCCATTCAGAATGTTCTGTTACTTAGAGAGAGGCCGTGGCCAGCAGAGCTACCTCAGAGCACTGTGGTCAGAGGACAGACATTAGTGCAATAGATTCATTGTCTAAGTGCCTCCCAGGAGCAGAATGGAGCCTATGGGCTTGGGATACAGGGACAGATACAAGAATAAGCTTTTGATGACCAAACCTAAGGGAAGGAAGCAAGCTCTTGACACTGAAAGCATGCAGGCGAAGCTACAAGGCTCCATGTTGCTTCAGGGATGCATCCAGTGGGAGTTGTACAAATCACTGCTCAGAACTTAGTGTGCACCAAATCACTATGAGCTTGGTAAGACACAGATTGGTGGGTGTTTGGGGATGTGTAGTGTCTCAGTCAGCTTGAGATGCTGTAACAAAGTACCATAGACTGGGCAGCTTAAACAACAGAAATTTACTTCTCACAGCTCTGAAGGCTGGAAGTCTGAGGTCAGAGTGCCAGCATAGTTGGGTTGCAGACAGCCATCTTCTCACTGTGTCCTCACATGGTGGAAGGGGTGAGGGAGCTCTGTTATATAAGGGTACTAATCCCATTCACGAGGTCTCCAACATCATGACTTAATCTCCTCCCAAAGGCTCTACCTCCTAACTCTATCACATTGGGGTTTGGGCTTCAACATATGAATTCTGGGGACACAGACACTCAGTTTATAACACATAGGTCCAGAGTGGGACCTGAGGGCTTGCATTTCTAACAAGTTCTACACTTTGAGAACCCCTGATGTAGATAATCCTGATATCTGACAAATCCTGCAGTAACTATCCCCCAGTGACCATATATCACTCAAGTAATTAATTTTGAAACTGAATTGCTTAATATCTTTGCATTTTACATTTTCTATGGTGACACCTGCAACTATCAGCTCACTGAAAATGAATAGGCCAGTCCGGACCCCTTTTGTCTTTTACTGGCATCTAGACAAACACGAGAAGTTAGGAGCCACAGACAAGGCACCACCACAGACCTGACTTAGCCCCGAGGCTTCCTAGAGTTGGGAGGATGGCATAATCTTCTCCTGCCCTCATTCTTGTCAGCAAGTGTGTGCCTGGCAGGTTTTTGGTCACTTTCATGTTGAGAGAAGATCGTTTGCAGATGTGACTAGTCACAGGTGTGACAGTGACCTTCAAAGGCTGCTTTACCTTCAGAGGAGGTAAGGAGGAGGCTCCAGGCTCTCACTGTAATGGCCCTGAGAGGGAACTTGGAGAGACAGGTTGGTTTTATTTTAAGGCTGATTTCCATTCACAGTTTTTACATTTTTTCAAGAGCATAAAACAAAAAATAAAAAACAAAAGTCATCCCCTGCCTTCTGTTCCTCTCCAATTCCACAGGTAAACTCCCCAGGTGTAGCCCTTATTAAAATAGTTTCACCTGTGTTATTTCAAACAAATTTCTCTGAAAAACAAGGATTTGGAGAGAAGACAGGAAGTTTAGCCTGGAACCTTGAGTCTGAGGTGCTGTCGGATATCCAGGGGGAGGATGCTGGAAGCAATGGGGAAAAGGGGTCTAGAACTAAATAGAAGGACCTGGGCTGGAGATTTTTATGATCCTCAGAAAATTCAATCTCTGAAGCCTGGATATGCCAGCAACAGCCATTATAATGATTTTTCCTAGATCTTAGTATCATAACCATTGTTTCTAAGCACACGTACCATATGTCACCACACACTTTTCAATAAGGTATTTGCACACATCATGATGATAAATCTTTTCTGCTTGAAATTGTTTTATTTCAAAGATCCTGCTGCCTGGCTTCATTAAGGACTATATCTATCCTGTCTCTGGGGAGAGCTCTGTCATGTTTATGATCTCAGTGTTCAGAAAATAGAGTTAGCCTTGACTACAGGGAAGTTTTTAGTTGAGTAAATTTCATCATTGGGCACAATCTCTGCTCCCTCAGGCTCAAAAAATATCAAGGTGAATTTCATTTCCTGTAATGGTGGACTACCTTGTTTCAAGCTAATCCTCACACCAAGAGTAACCAGAAAAGCTGGACAAAATCTAAATACACGTCTTTCTGTTGAAAGCACTGCAAAGACACAGGAAGCTCAGAGAATATAGCCCAACATTTGGTACATTTCCTCCTCAAGATAGTTACCCGTTACCAACACTGCTGCTGCAGAGGCTGAGAAGCTCAGCAAGACTGTTGGTGATTCCATGGGCCTGTGGACAATTGTCATTCAAAGTTGGCCAAGGAAGAGAGGCCTGTTTAACAACCCGACTTGCAGTCTCTTGTTTGAATAAGGTGGTTTGTCCCTTACTAACTGCCTGCCAAAAACAAAAGTAAATCTTGTCTGTATGAGAAGAAACCCAAAGTCTCAAATTATCTCCATAATTTTTAAACCACAATGTCTGGCACTCAACCAAACATAGGCAGGCATACAAATAGACAAAAAACTGACTAAAATTTAAAGGAAACAAAAATCCAAAGACAGAGCCACAGAAGGCCCAGATACTGGGATTATAAACATGGACTTTAAAATAATTATGTTTAATGTTTCATGTCTTCAATACATCCAATGAAAAATGGATAATTTTTTTCAGAAAACTGGAAACTATTAAAAACAATCAAATGGAAATTCTAGAATTGAAAACTATAATAACTAAAATGAAAAACTCAATGGATGACTTCTACTTTTGTCCATGAATGATTACATGCTATAGGAATTGCCCTCAGGCCATTAAAAAAAATAGAAAACTGGACAAGATACCTGAAACAATAGTTTCCAGGCATTGAACAGTTATCACAGGACTGAGAAGCTGAAAGGAAAGTGAGTCCTACAATTGCTCCAATTTATAGCCCAGAGTCGACTTCTGAGGAGCAGTGCAGGACAGGACAGGGAAACCCTATAGGACTCAGAAGTCTGGCTGAGTTGAGACAGGCAATGGGTTCTGGAATGTCAAGAAGATTAGAAATTTCAGAACACAATACAGAAGAGGGTAGTGTTGTAGAGAGAGTTCCAGAAATCTGCAGAGATATCCCACTGAACCCTTGTCAGAATACTTGTGCCTATTTGGGTGGAAACTCTCTAAGGAATGAAATCCCAGAAATCAGTAGACAGGACAATTCCTGAATTTGAATAAGGCTGGGAGTAACTTGTGTTCCCACATCCTTATAATGCTTGGGGCATTGGGTTGCATGTTCACAAGGGTCATACCAAATAGTAGGGCTAAATTTTCCCCAGAATAAGATCTGCTCTGAAATCCCTATAATAAATTTTAAAATCAAACCTCAAACTGATCTGCAAGTAACTTAACTACAGCCAGAACAAAATGCAGCACTCTTTAAAATTATATAACATTATCTAGCACTGAACAGCACTGTAAAACTTACAAGGTCGGACAATTAACTTTGCAAACTCATCCTAGAAAAAGTGCTACATACCTCATTGCTGAATATCACTATGGTCACCTTTGAAGTGCTCCCCTTGGGAAGCAATGCACTGATGTCAGTGCCTAGCCCACCCTTCAAAGCAATTTTGGAACTCTTTCTGGAATGGCCATCAGAGTTGTCGTCGTATTACCCTTTACATCTTGAATGTCATCGAAATGTCTTCCTTTCAATATTTCCTTTATCTTTGGGTAAAGAAAAAAGTCATTGGGGGCCAGATAAGGTGAGTAGGGAGGGTGTTCCGATACAGTTATTTGTTACTGGCTAAAAACTCCCTCAGAGACAGTGCAGTGTGAGCTGTTGCATTGTCGTGATGCAAGAGCCATGAATTGTTGGTGAAAAGTTCAGGTTCTCTAACTTTTTCATGCAGCCTTTTCAGCACTTCCAAATAGTAAATTTAGTTAACTGTCCAGTTGGTACAAATTCATAATGAATAATCCCTCTGATATCAAAAAAGGTTAGCAACATCATTGCAACAAGTTCATGAACTTAATTGTCAAAGCTTATACACTATCTAGCATTCAATCACAAATGACCAGGCATGCAGAGAAGCAACAAACTATGACCCACAACCAGGAGAAAAGTCAATCAATAGAAATAGACTGAGAAATGACAGCAATAATTGAGTAAATAGATAACATATTAAAACAACTATTAAAAATCTTATAACTCTGGTCAAGGCTATAAAGGAAAATGTGACCATAATAGGGAAAGAACTGGAAGATATAAAAAAGACCCAAATGGAAGTACAGAGATGAAAAATATGATGCCGAAATGAAAAATATATTGGATGGAGGGGAAGGGTAGGAGGGACAGGAGGGAAGCAGGTACACCTATAAAAGGGTGACATAAGTTATTTTGGGGGTGATGGAATTGCTTTGTACCTGGACTGTGTTAAAGTCAAGATCTTGGTTGTGATGTACTATCATTTTGCATGATGCTGTTATTGAAGGAAACTGAATAAAGGGTACAAGGATCTCTCTGCACTATTTCTTTCAACTGCATGTGAACCTACAATTATCTCAAAATAAAAACATCAAATAAAAAAATACACTGAATGGTATTAAAAGCAGATTAGATTCTGTAGAGGAAAAGATTAGTGAACTTTCAGCTATAGTGACAGAAGCTACCCAAAATAAAGCACACAGAGGATAAAAAGACTGAAAAAAGACCAGAACTTTAGTGACATGTGGGATAAGATCAAGTAGTCTAACAGACTTGTAACTGGAGTCCCATAAGGAGAGGAAAGAAAGAAAAATATTTGAAGCAATAATACTTGAAAATTTCCAAATTTGAGGAAAATTGCAAACCCAAATATCCAACCAACCCCAAATAGAAGAAACAAAGAAAACCATACCAAGGTACATCATAATCAAATTGCTGGACACCAAAGATAAAGAGAAATTCTTATAAAGCAGCTAGAGAAGAAAAGGTACAATGCAAGAACATAGGTAAGAATGACAATAGATTTCTATTCAGAAACTTGCAGGCCAGAAGACAATAAAACAAACAAAAAAAATGTCAACCCAGAATTTTATACTTAGTGAAAATACACCTGGGAAAGTCCAAGTATTCTGACAGCCCTGGGAAGCCCCCAGCTGAGGATAGCTTGGCTCCTTTTCACTGGGGTGTCTCTTCATCCAGGGACTGCTGTTCTCTCCAAAAGATCTTACCCTGGGTCTGTCTCCATCCTCCTTTATTCAGCCCATTCCCATGTTTCCTGACCAGTGTCTCCCCTCCTGTCTGATCCTTCACCCCATGTTTTAGCAGTTTTGAAGGTATGACCTATTTCTAGTGGTTCCAGTATTGACACTTGCTTTAACAAATGAACCTCAAGAGTTCTATGGCTTAACCCACTAGTGGTTTCTGATTCATTCTATTGAACATGCTTGTCCAACATGGATGTTTCTGGTCTGTGATGGTGTTTCTTCCAGCAGTGACTCAGGGATCTAGGCTCCTTCCATCTCACAGCTCCTCCATCCTCTGGGACCTCAGGATCCTCTGTGTGTAAGTGGTGGGAGGGTGTTCTGGGCTGAATTGTGTCCTTTGTGACATGTGATTTTTCTGAGTAACATTTTGATAACTGCTCCATGTGCACTTGAACACAATATGTATAATGCTGTTGTTGGGCAAGTATTCTATAAATATCAATTTAGTCAAGTTGTTCATGTATTCAATATCCTTACTGGTTTTGTTTTGTTTTTTGGTTTTTTAGGTTTTTTGGTGAATTCATTCTGTCAATAACTCTCAGAGACAGACGTTTAAATCTCCAACCATGGATGAGGATTTCTCTATTTCTCTGTGTTTTTTCTATCAGTTTTGCTTCATGTATTTTGAAGCTCTGTTATTAGATATATACCAATTTAAGATTAATATTTTTGAAGCATCAACTGTCTTATAATTATGAATTGTCATTCATTCTCTGTTAATATTGCCTGTGATGAATATTACCTTTGATATCAATATAGCCACTCTAGATTTTGTTTAAGTTTGCATTGTATATCTTTTTCCATTTTCAAACTTTCAGCCTACCTATGCTTTTTAAAATTGAGCTATAATTGACATATAACATTATATTAATTTCAGGTGTACAACATAGTGATTTGCTATTTAAGTATATTGCAAAATGATCACCACAATTAGTCTAGTTAATATCCGTCCCCATACATAGTTACAAATTTTGTTTCTTGTGAGTAGAACTTTTAAGTTCTATTCTCTTAGCAACTTTCAAATATATAACAGTATTATCAACTAGAGTCACTATGCTGTACATTACATCCCTAGGACTTATTTATTTTATAACTGTAAGTTTGTACCTTTTGTTCCCCTTCACCCATTTTATCCACCCCTTCCCACTTCCTCTGGCAACACCAATCTGTTCTCTGTATCTATGAGTTCGAGTTTTGTGTTTGTTTTGCTTTTATAGATTCCACATATAAGTGAAATCATATGGTATTTGCCTTTTTCTGTCTGACTTACTTCACTTAGCATAATACCCACAGGGCAACCAGTGCTGGCACCACAAGAAGGTGGAAGAGAGGGGACAGCTCCTCTGAGAGCCTTCAGAGTGAGCACAGCCCTGCCCACACCTTGGTCTTGGACTTTCAGCCTCCAGAACTAAAATAATAGACCTCTGCTAAGCCACCCCATCTGTGGTGCTTTGTTACAGCAACCCAGGAAACTCACAGGGTAAAGATGGCCCTGTTCTAGAATTCTTCTCAGTGTTTTTAAATATCAGAAATTGCCCTTATCTCCCTAGAAAATATAAAGTTCTCAGCTGGAGTGGAGGTGCAGGTTGTGAATCTTGTCCTCAAGGATCTCGAAGACCTGGTGGCAGAGATAAAAAATAAACACCTCCTTCCCTAGGAGTTCTGTCCCACCAGAGGAGCTGGCTGGAACAAGATGGGCGGGAGCTCAGTTGTTCCTGGAGAATCCTAGAGGGCAGGTGGCCCGTGCAGTCATCACCATGCACACCCTGTGCTCAGCATAAGCCTGGTGCGTGATAGGCCTCCTGTGAGTACCTGTTGGGTCAAAGAGAGCCCGAGCTCAGCCAGGGCTTTGGGGCACTTCCACAGCCCCCTCTTCCTCTCCTTGGAAGCTTCCACGTGCCAACTTGGCAGTCCTAGAGCCACTGAGGGTCCATCACACCCTCTGGGAAGGCACCCCCACACACCCAAGGGCTCCTTCCCAAAGTCCACCTCTCATTCCCCCCAAAAAAGCTGAGGCTCAAGGTGGGGAGGGAAGGAAGGATGGGTAGAGGGGTTCACCCTGAGTCACTGGTCCAGTCGGGGCATTTCCTCTCTCCAGGCTATCCTGAGAAGGTGCCCCTCTTCACCCAAAGATCTCAAACCCAAGGCTGGGCCTGCACAAGACAGAGTTGGGAACTGGGGGTGAGGGGGCATGTGACAGGAGGCAGCCAGGGACTCCAGACAGCAAGGGACAGTGTCCACAGACCTGGCTCTAGTGGCCAATCTGCCTCTGACCTGCTACATGGCTCTGGGCCTGGAAGCCACTTCTACAAGAAGAGTACCTGCTGAAAGGGAGATGCGGGTGGGAGGAGGCAATGTCAGCATCTACCTGGTAGCTTCTCTGCATTCAGCTCCAAGTCTGCTCTGAAACGCACATCTGAGCACTAGCATCTCCTCTTCGACCTCTCAAGGCTTCACTCTCCATCTCTTATTCTGGGTATTGGTACATATGATTTTATCCCTGCTGTCCCCACCCGGGGCTGGCCTGCTGCAGATCCTCTAGCATAGGGTTCGAATCTTGACTATGCTCTGACTAGCTGCCCTGGGCAATTTCTGTAATGCTTTCAAGCCTCAGTTTCCTCATCAGAAATATGGGGGCAGTATTACCTAATGCTATAGGGCTCTGTGTTAGTAGCAGATACTCACGCAAATGATGACCACCAGCAAGGATTTTCTGGGCACCGAGAAGCATCTTGTCATTCCAGTTTTGCGAGCACTTACCTGTTCTTGGCCTTCTGCTTAGAGCCTTGATTGTATTATCTCATTTTATCTTCACAGCACCCTGATCATGGGACTGCTACTGTTCCCACTGCACAGATAAGACAGCTGGGGCTCAGAGAGTTTCTGCTGCTTGCTTCCCACACCAGTGAGGGCTGGAGCCAGAACTGTCGGGAGCTATACCTGGGAAATGGCATGAATTTGTTAGCACAGAATGTTGGACTTGGAGGGCACTTAGAGACTCCTCTCACCCCTGTGCCCCCACCTTATGAGCCAGATGGGCCTGGAAATTCTGCAGAGCTGGGTGGCCTGGAGGCAGGACCTGGGCTTTGAGTTGTGGGTGTCCTAAGTAATGCTCTTGGCACTTCTGGGTATGTGGTGGGATGTTCTGGCTCCTGCTGAGTTGTCAGGGGAAGTGACCAATGCCACCTCCCAGCCGGACCACCTAATCAATTTTAAATTCCCCAGAACCCCTTCTTCCTTCTACCCCGTGGCCAGATAGCTCCACGCAGGGCTGCTCTGTGGGCTGACTCGTGACAAACTTGCAGTGGGATTGGGGACAAACCTCAGCTTCACTGGCCTCCACCGCTGGCTGTGAGCTAGTGCCAAGTCTGCCCCGTGTGGGGCAAGCAGGACTGCTCTTCAGTGCCGGCTGATTCTTCCCCTCACATCCGCCTTTAAGGAAGGTGTTCTAACAGGAAACCCTGGCCCCAGGGGTAAAGTAACTGTATTGACATAACTGAGCCCCTCACCAGTGACATAAGGTGCAGCCCGCTGAACCATTTGGCATTTACAAGAGATTTTAGCCCTTGAGGTTGAAGGACCCTGAGTAAACAGGCGGTCAGCTAAGGGGAGCAGCCTAGAGAGCTCCTAGCCCTGTCACCTTATCTGTCAAATGGGGGTAGGGGGTGGAGAACGAGGGCTGCAAAGAGGGGATGGGCCCAACACTGAAGAGGGGATGAGCGGTCCCTAGGGGCTGGGACAGAGGTGGCATTCGAGGCCCTGCTAATCCCGCGATTTCACCAGATGCTGGAGTTCCACAGAAACTGACGCCACCCCATGATGAAGGCCTTCAGAAAGACTTCCGCCACGACTTCCGCTGTGTTGGATTGTTATCTAGAGCAAAGCTGGGAGGGCACAGGGCCTGGAAAGGGGCTGGCACTATCATTTCTGAGGCTCCGAGATAGGTTGCCTGGCTCCCAGAACTGTAAATGTTCAAAAACAACCACGGCATCCTTGCTGCAGACTCCCTCCAGCACTGCCCTTACCCGCCCAGCACACCTCACACCTCATACCTACGCAGGTCAGCT
The DNA here is from genome assembly GCF_001890085.2 of Hipposideros armiger. Classification (NCBI taxonomy): domain Eukaryota; kingdom Metazoa; phylum Chordata; class Mammalia; order Chiroptera; family Hipposideridae; genus Hipposideros; species Hipposideros armiger. The sequence goes on along the minus strand of NW_017732133.1, from coordinate 529,696 downwards.
CCCAGCAAGGACGGCCAGCCTCAGAAGGCCAAGGCCTCCTGCACCCACCCCCGTGCTACCGTCTGGCCATTGACCATCTGGCAGCCACCTGGCAGCCAGGTTCATTTCCCTGCCTATCAGGAAGTGTGTGAACAGTGAGTTAGGCCCTGATGCCACACAGTCTCCTGGGCACAGGCTTGGAAGCTGCTGTCTCATCCTGTTGCAGGGTGGGATTTGGGTGACCCTCTGCCAGAGGCTGGCCTGTTTCCCACCATGAGGGCTCAAGGCTCTTTCTGCAGCAAGCACAGGTGACATCAAGATAGCTGCATGGCCAGGGCACAGTCAGAGCCTTTCCGGTGCTCATTCGTTCACTTCATTCCTTCACACTCACTGACTGGGTGAAGCTCCCTGTCAGATACTGCTGCACCAGTTACTTCATCCCACCAGGAGCTAAGGGTCCTGTCGGGGAATGAGAGAAGCAAGGGCTGCAGGTCTCAGCATGGGAGCAGCCCCCTCGGACATGGGTCTACTGGCAGTGTCTGGAAGGGTGAGATGAGACCCTGCCAGCTCGTGGCTTAGGGGATTCACTGTGCAGGTTCCCAAATGCCAAGCATCAATTCTATTTAACAAACACACGCACCAAGCAAGTGCTGGGTGCCAGTGCTAAATGGGGGCTTTGTGAATATCCTTCCAGTGTTATCCTCCTTTCTCAGTGGAAGAAACCGAGGCACAGTGAAGGCATGTGCCCCAGGTCATGAGTGTGAGGCCAATCTATGCTGCCCCACTCGCCCCCTCCATGGTCATGCTGTTTCCTTATGAACCACCTGGGCTACTATTGATCTGTTTTTTTCTTTCTTTTAAATGACAGTGGTGTTCTTACTAAATAAATGTATTTAAAATTTATCTAGATCCTAAATAATAATAATAATAATTAATAATAAAAACCTAGCATCACTTACCCAAAGTGGGACGTCGTTAACTATAAAGATGAATCCATTTACAACACAACCTTCTCCTGCATCTGTGGGCCCTGCTGCCTGCCGGGCGCTGTGGGCTGAGGCCAGACTTGTCCCCTGAGAGGAGAGTGGCTGGCCTGTGAGCACAGTGAAGCCAACCCAGCAGCAAACTGAGAGAGGACTTAACATAATCAGAAAGATGAAAAAATAATAGTAAAGGAGGAACTTCCCCACTATGTGATGCAATGTTATTAGTGCCATGTTCACTGCAGCTATTCAGTCTGTACAATTCACCCCGGTGGAGATTAGCCAAGGTCTACCACTCACTCACATGCGATCCTCCTTTCCCCTAACTGAGGGGGCATGAGAAGAGGACAGCAAGGCCTAGAGCAGGGCCAGCAGTGTATCAAAGCCACGCTGACCAGGGCCCAGGCCCTTCTGGCAGGAAAGTCCTGCTCACAGCCCACGTTGGGCACCTGCCAGGAGCCTGGGTCTGGGTGCTGCAGGCACAGGCTGGGACCCACGACTGAAGTGTATCACCAAGAGAGAGGGGAGGCCTCCTGTGGGTTGTGCATTTTCCATAAGGGTAGGGCTAGGTGGGGTGGGGGCTGAGACCTGGCTGCAGAGCAAACTCCAGATGTGAGGTTTGGTGGGGGAGGGGCAGAGCAAGCTGGTCCCAGTACACCAGACCCAGACTCTGAGAATGAGGTCGAATTCCATGTGCTATCTTATCCTGCCTCCCAGAGCCCAGAAGAGTTAACCGGGGGTGAGAGAAAGCAAAGCCGGACATCCCTCCTCCCTCCGGGTCTGCGTTCACCACCAGCCAGCTCTGCTGCCTCAGAGAGGGTTAGAGGCAGCTGCCCCTCTCTGGGTGGGGTCTTCCTTGGGTTCACTCTTAATCACAGCGAGAAGACAGTTGCAGTACACCAGGACATGGGACAACCGGAATGATCACCCTTGGTTCTCCACCCCAGGCAAGGAAGCACCACATAGGTATTGCCCACATTGTGGCCTCCTTGGGTGTCAGCAGACACACGCTGAGGGAAGGGAACAAAGGCACAGCACGTGATAATCTCTTGGCAGGGGGGCTCACTGCTGTAGGGTGGTCTCCCTGCTTTGCCCCTAGTTGATGGTAAGGGGCAAAATTCTCCAAAATGGTGTCCTGTCCTATTGTACTCTCTCTAGTGAGGCAGAAGTCAGGTTTTGCCCATGCACAGCCCTCTTACTGAATAAATTTCTGTTGCTGCAAAACAAATTACCACAAATGTAGTGGCTTAAAACAGCACACACTTGTTATCTCAAGGTATCTGTGGGTCAGGAGTCCAGGCAGGGCTTAGCTGGGTGCTCTGCGTGGGGTCTCACTGAGTGGCAGTAAGGGCACTGGCTGAGCCGAGGTCTCATTTGGAGGCCCAGAGGAGGATGGGCCCATTTGGGAGGTCACGGGTCTATTGGCAGAGTCTGTTTCCTTGTTCTCAGGTGCTCGAGGCTTACCCTGGGGTCCTGGCCCCATGGCCCCTCTGTAGGGCACCTCACAACATGGCAGCTTTCCTTGAAGCCTGTGGAGAACCTCTCTGACTTCAGGGAGGGTTCAGTCCCTCTGAAAGGGTCGTCTAGTCAAGTCAGGTCCAGGATAATCTCCCTTTAGATCAAATGAACACTAATCTATTAGGGACCTTAATTATATTAGCAAAATCTTTTTTTTTTCACATAAAGTAACACAATCAGGGCAGTGATAGCCTATCACATTATAGTTCCACCCACATTCCAGGGAAGTGGTTATACAGGGCATGTATACCAGGAGAAGATCTTAGAATTAGGCCTGCCTGTTTTCTCACTCAAAACTTTATTGAGGAACAGTGTTTTTTTCCAGAAACCATCAGCTCCAGTCAAGTAATTATCTTCAATCTAGTTGTGAAGGGTGCAGCTCCTTGGCCCATGTGGGAATCAAACCGGCAACCTTGGTGTTATGAGCCTGCACTCTGACCAACTGAGCTAACTGGCCACCCCTCACTCAAAACTTTGAGAGGTGAATTTTGCTCTAATCTGTAATAGAAACATAAAACAGCAAGGCACTAGATTTCTGAATTAAGGTAGATTTTTAACATAAAGTGTGCAGATAGGATACATTTTCCTCCCTTGTTTCAACAGGTAGCTTATCATGTCCTAGAACTTAATAACAGTCTCTTCAATCCCATTTGGTTATATGAGAACAGAAGGAAACAAATAATTGGCAGGACTGCTGGACACAGCTGTGTGAGCTGAGCACTGCACAACCAAGAAGTGCCATTCACAGCACATTTGACAACACCCCCGGGAGTTACGTGATTACAACAGAGGTCTCCAGATCTTTCCCAGGGTCTCTGATAGCTGTCCCTAGGCACCAGGAGGGCCTACGATTGTAACTCCCTGGCTGAGAGCAAGTGACTGTGGGCACCATCGAGTGCAAAACCATTTGGGAACAACCTTGTTTCCGGGACAAGCCTTTTAGGCTTGCAGTGGTTGGTTATCCAGACCTCCCGGAAGGTTTGTGACCCCCACTCTGAGCTCAGCACTCCTGAGGGCTTCCTAGCCCTGGCAAATGGTGCTCCTCTGCCTCCTGGTGCCTGCCTGCCACACAGGGACACCTACTCAGTAGTCTCCTCCCCAGCCTTCCCTAGCTCCTCCTTGGGTTCCCAGAGCAGCCTCTCCCTCCCAAAGCCACCACCCATGAGCTTTTGGCACCCTTTGTCCTCACCACCTATCTGCTCTAGTAGACAGCGGGGATGGGCCTGGGTTGGGGCTAGTAGGGGGCCAACCAGTGGAAGGGGCTGAGTACCCTGAGTGCCCTGTCCTTTGAGTGGGGACACCCTGCCTGCTGTGTGGGCTCTGGTAGGAACAGGGCCTGCCTCCCAGGACCCTCCTTGCTCAGCAGTCAGTGAGGTGTGTCTGCACCTACAGCTACTCCAGCTGCTCTTCTCCACCCAGTCCAGGCGCAGGGAGCAGGAGCAGCAGCCTGGGAGAGACCAGAGATGGGGCTCACGTTTGGACGTGGTAAGTGTGGCAGGCCTGTGAACACTGGCTGGAACTGACTTTTGACAGCTGGGGCTAGCCACTTGAACCTCAGTAGCAACCAGGGCGGGAGAGAAGATGGGGAGGACCCCAAAAGGCCACTGTGGTGCTATGGAAGGAGCACCAGCTTTGACACTTGGGCAAATGAGGTTGCCCCTCTTTCCCTGCTTGTAAATTAAGGGTAAAGTGCCCTCTTCCTCAACCTGAGATGAAATGAGATCGTATTATAAGGGGGAGGCGCAACGCATGCACAGAGGACGTGCCCCTCAAGCAGTTCCTGAAGTAGTTCCTGGGGGCCATTCCAGGTTGAGGAGTGCACATGGAGCCCATAACCGAACTGAGAGACTCCCTCTTCTCAGCAGCAGGGACCAGGAAACGTTCCCATGGACCTTAGGGAAAAGTTTGGGGGCATGGAGCTGTTATGTCTCTGCAGGCGAGCTGTAGCTGGCGTTGAAAGTATCCAAACACTTAACAACCTACCCGTGCTGCTAGGTCACTATTGGAACATTACGCTCCAGAAGCCTGAGCTCTGCGTGTCTGCATCTGCCATCCGTCCACCTGCCCATCCCACAGCTTTCCTGTTAGTTGTGAGCACATCTGTCTGTCTCCTCCATTTCTAAATTGCACCCCTCGAGGACATATAAAGTTCCCTATTTTCTTTGTATCCTCGCATCCCGCAGGAATCTGGTACATAAAGGAAAGAGAAAGTCCCGGTAGCTTTTCGTTTTAAAGAGGAAATGACTGTCCTAGTGAGCCAATACGGCCAGCAGAGGGCGCAAGAGCCTTTGAGGATACCGATGGGAGGGCCGCATGGAAAGAGCAAGATTTCCTGGAAACACTTTCAGCAAGTTTATACAAGCTATTTTTCTGTCATATTCTTTCCCTTTGCCTATTCCTTGCAAGATTGGTCACTTGGCAGCTGCAAAGGCCTGCAGAGGCTCAGGGCTTGGGAAACTCCCAGAAAGTCAAGGCCATGGCTCCTTGGTCCATCCATATTTCACCAGCTGGAGAGAATTTAGATGGAATTGAGAGGAGATGGGAAGGATTGGCCCGGAGGGAGCACTCACATTGTGGTGGCCTTGGCCCTCCCGGAGCTGCTGGCCAGGTCACTGGACTCTTAGCAGCCCTCAGAGTCTGTTGGTGCTACCACTGAAGGGAGTGAACACCCTGTAACTTAGGAGTGTTCAAAGAGCTGGAAAGTGGGGGTAAGCAATCTCTACTCCAAAGATTGTTGTGGGATTAAATGAAATGATGACTATAAGGCATCCAGCCATTGTCTAGGTATATTAGTATCAGGAAGATTGTAAATTGTTGAAAATTCATACATAGAAGTAGGAAATGTACCAGATGACTCATGTTTCTATGGCTCTAATACTGTGAAAATAATGGGTGCTTTTGTGGAAAATTTTACTTTTTAAAAAATTAAGAAAAATTTTAGATAAGGTAACATTTCTGATATGGAAGTGCATATATTTATGCAAATAAAAGAAGTAAATCTAGACCAGGAATTGGTGAGCTAAGGCCTACTGCCTGTTTTTGTATGGCTGTAAACCAAGAATGGTTTTTACATTTTTAAATGGTTGAAATCGAACAATACTTCATGACGTGTGAAAATTATATGAAATTCAAGTTGTAGTGTGCATAAATGAAGTTTAATGGGAACACAGCCACACTCATTTACATATCACCTATGGCTGCTTTCACACTAACGGTAGAGCAGAGTTGCTGCAACAGACCTCCATGGACCAAAGAGCCTAAAATATTTACTTACTTGACACTTTACAGAAAATGTTTTGTGACCCCCTGGTATAGGCTGTTAAAATTGGCAAGAAAAAGGATTCGTCCACTCCCTGTTGTCTTTGCATTTGGGGAGACAGAGCTTGGTCAGGGAATGGGCTTGCTCAAGACCAATAACAGGAAAGAACCTGAAGCCAGGGGTCCTGGGCTCACTGTGCCTCCCCTGTGTGCTCTTGCGTGGCATTTGGGCATTTGTGAGCAGGGCCTCTGAGCCTGTTCTGGCACCAAGAAGCAAGTACAAGAGGGTGCAGGAAGAACAGGTGGTGGGGGGGGGGAGTGGTGGTGGTCAGGAAAGCCCAGTAACTCTGAATGGGGCACCAGGTGCCTGGCCCATTCCCCTGCTAAGACCAGCATGGAGCCGCGGGACCACAGGCTGGGGCTGGCCTAGCTTCGGAGGGGTGGGGTTGCTGTGACCTGTGTTTCCTGTAGCTCCCCTCCCCATCCTCCGGTGGAGAAGGGACTTCTGTGTCAAGGAGGAGAGATGCCACTGTGAGTCTCTGCTTGAATGTGGCAATGTGTTCTGACTCCCCACCTGCTTCAGGAACACATCCTGGAGGAGGTGTTGTGGTCCCCCTTCACCTGTCTGTGGGACAGGGCCAGGGTGACTTGCTTGACTGGAGCCTGCCCCCCCCCCGCCTTCCCCCAGGCTGTCCTGCTGGCTGGGAGGAGACCCAGGCCCACGTACACAGTTCACAGAATCCTCCAAGGGCTTTGCGTCTGGCACCTGGGTGGTGGGGGTGAGGGCGAGGCCTGTCCCTTTATTATTAGTGCATAAACTACGGCTTGGCTTCGCGGTATTTCTGACTGAAAGAAACTGGGAAAGGGGGAAGCGAGGGGGGGGAGGGAAGGGGAGGCAGCAGGGAAGGAGAGAGCAAGAGAGCAGCAGAAGAAGCAGGCGCAAGAGGGCGAGTTATCAATACAAGAAGAAATAGAGTAAATGGAGGGAGGCAGGGAAGAGGGAACGGAGAGCAAATAAGGAAGGAAAAGAAAAATGAGTGAAAGGAAAAGCTCGAGCCATTTTCACGCGGGTCCGGCTAAAGAGACCCGGCTTCCGTCAGGGGCCCTCTCCTTTTCTACGTGTCGCTGAGGCAGCTTCGCGGTTTCGGAAGTGCAGAGACCGGAGGTGAACGAGAGCCCTGGCACCTGCCGGGATGGGGTGACCAGCACGGCACTTGCTTTCCTCAGAAGGCCAGAGCCCTCCGAGCCGGGCAGGAGTCAGACCCAGCATCCTGGGCTGGGCACCCTCGTCACAGGTGCACAGCGCCCACCGCTGTACACGTTCTGGAAGGGTCTGCGCGCGCCGCGGGGAAGACCCCACACCCGGCCTCTTCGGCGCCCAGCAGCTTAGGCACCGGCGGCCACCACTACCCTGCCCCGGGTGTTTCCTCCAGGATTCGGATCCACGGTTGCTGCGGGAGCCTCCCAGCCCGAGGAGGGATGGGTGTGAAATGCAGGCGGGACACGCCCAGGGAGAGGCCCAGGGTCTGCGCTGTGTTCAGCAGGATCATCCTGGGTTCCCTGGGCGGTTATTAGCTATCTAAGGACCTATCTTTTAAAACGTACACTTCTAAATAAAATCACGCACTTTTTAAAAAGTTACAAAACAAAAACAAAGTCACCAATTCCGAACGAACAAATTTTTAAATTACTTGAAGAGGGAGAATTTGAACGGAAGAGGGAGGGGTGTGTCTTAAGACGCTGTCCCAAAACGCGATTCGAGCCCCAAGCTCATAGGGGTTTGAAATGATTCAAAACAAAAAGTCCACACTTGGCCTTGAAACTCTCATACAGGAAGGCGTCGCAGAGACCCGCTTTTCTAATGCGAAGGTGACTGCGCGGTCCCCAGGATCTGTGACCTACGAGCGTGAGGACGGGGTAGTTTTATAACCCTGAGAATTCCTGTTTCGAAGGCAGGACAGATGTCTTCAGACTCAGATCCGAAAGGAGCAAGAGCAGGGAACGGGCTGCAGGCCGGACAGTGCGCTCCGCCCCGCGCTGTCCACCAAGACAGACCCGTGCGCCGGCCCTAGAGCCACTGTCACCACTGCCGGCTTGCCCCGTCCTGGGGCAATCAGAACCGAAGGCTGAGGTAAATAAGAGAGAGGACACGCAAGCTTCGTTCCAGGTGCTGACGCCTCCGCGGGGAGCGGGAGTCCCGGGGCTGAAGGGGAACCAAACCAGCTGGGCCCGTCGGGGTTCGGCTCTCGGGTCTTTCAACTAGGGGTAGTGTGTGGGGCTCCCCGCGGGCATCTGCTGGACGGTTGCAGCCAGAGGTGTGCCCATAGATCTAGAAGAAACCGCCCCTCCATTCCTGCCGCGTCTGCGTTTTGCTGGGTAAGACAGAAACCGGCAGGCGCTGGGAGAAGAGATGCAGGAAACCGGCCAGGGTCGGGCGGTGGCTGGATAGAGCCAGGACCCTGCAGGCAAAGCAGAAGAACCCAGACCCGGGCCCCCCCAGATTGCCTCGGCCAGCCTTCTTCCGCACTCAGCTTCGCTATTCCCCTCATCCGCTCCAGAACCCACCCGGAGGCGCCTGGGGAGGAAGAGGGAGGCTCTGGTAGAGAGGTGAGTCTGGAACCTGCACGCGGGGGCAGAGGGGTTCGGTTAAAGAGGGAGGTACCCTCTCCCCTAGCTTCACCACCTTCCAGCAGTGGACGCAAGGGGTTGAGAAGCATTGGGGAGGAGGAGCACCCGGCGTCGGGGCGGCGCCGGACCCCCTGAGCCCGAAACCCCTTGTCGCCGGCCGCGTGAGAGGTGCGGCTGGCCTCAGGCGCTGAGGTCACCTTTTCCACTGCGCTCGCCGCGAGCGGACGGTTTCCGGAATTTTCGCAGCGGCGGCTCGAGGTCCGGTGGGTCCCAGGTGTCGGGTGGGGCGGCTGCGCCCCTGGGGTGGGGGCTGCGGGGCTGGGACCAAGCAGGGGCCTGGAGGCCGCTCCGCCCAGGGGCTTCCCTTCTCTGGGCCTCAGTTCCCAGAGGGGAGGATGGACCCCTCTCTGAACATTTCGCCAGCGCCAGCACCAGCGCCAACGCGGCAATTCCCGGGGAAAAGGAGACTGTTTGTGCGCACTTTTTCGCCTGAAAGGGGTTTATCTGCCGGTCTGCTCTGGGATGGAGCCGCGGGGAGACCAATTCGGAGGGTGTGATCAGAGGCCTACCCGCCGAGGGGGGTGACTTGGAGGTGACAGGGCAAGGGCCAGGCTTTCCTGGCCCTTGGGGCCTGCCCAGGCCCGCGGGGCATTCCTCAAAGAGCCCTGGGGTCTCATTCCCAGCAGCTGCCAGCGCTCAGGACTCCGCCCGACCACCAGAAAAGAAAGCTCTGGCCGCGTTCAAGGAGTTGGGGGGGTGAGCACTCTGCAGCTTCAGCACCTATGAAATGGGTGGGGGCTAGACTGCACTAGTCTTCGTACTCCCCCAAATCTAGAGGTGAGGCCTTGATCCTGAAAAAGACCACCTACCCCCAAACCTGACCCAGGAGCTACCCAGCAAAGTAGGTTTGATGAAGGCTGATCAATGTGATTCTCAAGTCCTCTGACCTGGGACCCCAGCACCCTGTGGAGGACCAGAGACCCTCAGGGCTGCAATTGCATGGGAGCAGAGATGGTTCAAAGCCTGCGACTTCAGTCAGGGGCCCAAACAGGAGGTGAAGGGATGGTGTGGGGTAGCTGGGCCTGACTCTCCAATGAAGCTACCCGACGCTATGCCCTTGGGAAGAAGGAGAGGAGGAGGTAGCTGGGTGGGCCCTACTGGGGTGAGGGGGAAGTGAGAGAAAATGGGCCCCATACCATATACACAGGGAGAAAGAGAAAACCAAACCCACTCACTGTGGTCCTTGGGCCAATACCTTCCCTCTGCTGGGCCTCAGTTTCCCCATCTGAGAAAGGTGGTTGGACTAGGTGACACCTCAGAACCCATGTTGGGATTGGTTCTCTGCACCTACATGAGAAGGGTCCAGCTGAGCAGCCCAGGGCTCAGGGAGACACTAATTTTTCTGTTTGCCTGGTGGCTGCTAGGCCAACTGAAGCGGCAGGGCCCTACCCACTGTCTTCCCGCCTTTCACTGGGAGGGAGGCCCACCCTATGTGTGATACCATCAATCTTTGTTTCCACAGTATCTCCTTCTAAAGAGCCCTGTGACTCACGGGACCACCCATGTATGGACCACCTGGTGGCCGCCTTTCTGTCCTGATGGTGGCTGTGTCACTCAGCAACTGGGGGGAGAGGTAACTGGGCTCTTAGGATCCTAGTCTTGCCAGAGCCTCTGGTAAGACATTCTCTTTGTCCCTATGGACAAAGAGTCTTGGCCATCGCCTAGTTCACACAAAGTCTGGGGTAGGTGCCAGGGCCTGGGGCTAGCCTCAAGGCCTTACCGCCAGCAGCTGGAGCTAGAGAAACTGCATTACCTTGAGGAGGGGCAGAGCTATGGGTATGGTAGGCCCTATTTCCCAGAAGTGACCGCTGAGACCACTGGTAGAGCTCACATAGAAAGGAGAAGCAGCCCAGGACCCAAGGTGGGGGACTCTTGAGGGGCAGCAGGCACCCACTCTTAGCCTCCAAGAGACACCCATCCCCATTCACCTCCACCCACCCTCCTTGCCCTGATGAACTATGTACACCTCTCCAACAGACCCTATGGGGCCTTTGGGTATAGGACCCACGTCACTCAGTTCTCACAGCCTGCCTGGAGCCAAGTGTCAGCATCTCCTTGGGACAGGTAAGGACTCTGAGGCCCAGAAGGGGGAGAGAGGGGCAGTGGCCTGACCTGGAGTGGCAAGGCCAGAGAGAGAAGTTCAGCAGAGAGTAGAGATTTGGGATTGTTCCCCCCACAGCTCGGGCTTATACTTCTGCAATGGTGAGGGTAAAGAGCTGGAGAGGGCCTTCCTCAATCACGTTGGGGACTTTAAGGCTCAGAAATGAGCCACCTCACTCCAGAGTTTGTCCCCAGACTCCCTTGGCATCCTGTGACCCCTCACCCAGCTCCGCCCAGTATGGTTTCTCTGATGCTCCAAAAACTGGGAAAAGGCAGGGCATTTTTCCTCTTATCCATCCCTTCCTCTACCTAGGGAGACACAACCCACCCCACAGTGCCCAGAATTGCCAAGCCAGATGTGTCTACAAACCACTTGGCAATATAAGTAAATCTCAGCTGAGAAAAATTTCCTCTCAGGTCAGCTCATGAGAAATGAGTAAGCGCCTGGTAAATTGAGGCAGAGAGCACAGGTGCAGCCTCTGCTCTTCGAGTTGCACCCCTGCCCACTGCTGCACCCCTGTTGGGTGGGCGGTTTTGCGCCCTGGCCGGAAAGCTGAGCACCACCACCCCTTTCCCGGACGAACCGCGAGGCCTTTGCCTCTCCTCCTCGCGATCTCTCCCGGGCTCCCTAACCCCTGCCCAGGCCGTTCGCCATCCAAGCTGTCCCCTCTCTTTCTTTACTGCCCCCTCTCTCTGCCCTGCCTGCCTCTGTGCCCTCCGGCACGTCACGGCCCCGCTGGCTCCCGCGCCTCTGTTGGTCTCTCTCTGCGCACGGCTCGGCGTCCCTGGCACACACACATCTCTGTCTCGAAACTTGTGTGGCCCTCACTGTCTCACTCTGGCCCATCTCTCACCTCTCTCGATCCCTCTGCTCCCATCTCTGGGGGTCTCCACTCCCGAACTCTCCTGCTCTCTCCTTCCAGGGTGTGCGCTCCGCTGGGTCTCCCTCTGTCCGGGTCGGCCGGCCCCTCTCGCGGCCCCCTCCCTCCCGCCTCTCTCCCTTCTCTGGCCCTCCCTCGGGCTCAGCTTAGGGGTGAGGGGCGGCGGGCAGCTCCGCTTGGGGCGGGGCGGGACCGCCGGGCGGGGCGGGGCGGGGCG
>NW_017732133.1:468675-517842 GCF_001890085.2 Hipposideros armiger | reverse complement strand
CCGCGCCCAAGCCGCCGCCGCAGCTGAGCCGCGGGCGCCGCGATGCAGCGGCCGGGGGAGCCGGGCGCCGTGCGTTTCGGGCCGCCCGAGGGCTGCGCCGACCACCGGCCGCACCGCTACCGCAGCTTCATGATCGAGGAGATCCTTACCGAACCGCCGGGGCCCAAGGGCGCCGCTCCCGCTGCCGCCGCTGCCGCCGCTGCTGGAGAGCTGCTGAAGTTCGGTGTGCAGGCGCTGCTGGCCGCAAGGCCCTTCCACAGCCACCTGGGTACGTGCGGGGTCGGGGCTGAGGACGCGGGCAGCTGGGCGGGAGGGGGTGAGCCGCGAAGACGCAGCGGCGGGCGCGCGGGCCCGGGACCGCTCCCTCGGCGGCCGGGCAGGGAAGCGGAGGGGCAGGCACCATGCCGCGCAGGAACCAGGCCTCGTGCCCACGGGTCGGGCTGGCCAGGAGGGCGTTTGGTTTTTCCTTGTCTGCCGCCCTGTGGCCTCCAGCCCGGGGAGGTCCCAGCCCAGGGAGCGAGCCCGCATCCCCATCGCGGGCGCAGGACCAGACTGCTAAACTCAGACTGCGGGTCAAAGCCACCTCAGGCCGTGGGGCCTTCGCCGCAGAGGACTGGCCGGGAGTGGCCAGGACTGCCGTAGGCGAGGAAGCCGGACCGTGGGGAAGAGGCCCGCATCTCCAAGTGCTGTGCGGGGTTGCAGGTGGCCCGGAGCCTCCCGGAGCCCATGGTCTTAGACGGGCGACCAACCGGCCTCTGCTGCAGCACCGACCCCCCTTAGCGTTGCCTGGGGACAAGAGGCCTGTCTGTGAGCCGCTGCCTTACTGGCCCTTCCGCTTCCAGGTCTTCTGCGCCTCCGTGGAGCTTGAGCTGACCGCTGGGGCCTTTTCTGCCCATGCAGATTCTCTTCCATCCTTGGCGGGTCCTGCCTTGCCCTCTGCACCGCACTCCTTCTTCTGGCCTTTTCCAAGCTCTCTCCACCGGTAGATCGGCTTCCCATGGCCTCTCTCAGTGGAGTCGGCCTGCCTTCCCTCTCTTACCTTCCCCCAAGGGTTATTTTCCCCTCTGGCGCCCTCCTCACAGTTACCCGAACCTTGGCCCGCCCTTGCTGATCCATGGGGCAGCACCCTCTGGAGTGAGATGGCTTGTGAGGAAGGGAGACCTCCACCTTCTAGCGCGACGCCGCCACCCAGCTTCCTGGGCCCCGTTGACCCTTCAGCCAGTGCTCTACCCTTTCTTGGAGCAGCAGGGACAATTCTTTCGTTTCAAGTTCAGCTTTGATGCAGCCTCTTAGCTGCCTTTTGCTTCCAGCTGCACTGTGGATGATAATTCGTTTGAAGCGGGCAAAAAAATTATTTTAAAATTAATGAAAATGGAGACATGTTCATTGGGTAAAGTCTAAACAGAGAAAACAGGAGGAAAAATTTTTTGATTCGTGGGGTGCTTTGGAATTTCTGGGAAAGCCTCTACCCCACCCCTGCTGCCCATCCTCTGGCAGCCTTCTTGCTGTTGTGTCCACACAGGAGCAGAGGTGCTCACTCCATCGATGAACTTTTCCTGAACGCAACAATGCCGATTTGTTTAGGCAACTCTTATCTTCCGACCTCACTGCCCTTTCTTCTTGGTTTCCCTCTCCCCCCCCCCCACCTCAAAAAAACCCACAAAAACACACCCTGGGCATCTCAGAACTGTGTACTTGTTCACTGAGAATCCTGAAATCTCAGAGGCGGCTTAGGCCTGGGGAACCCCAGGATAGAGCCCGGGGTTGGGGAGGTCGCCACTCCCAGACTCGAGGGCACTGGCATTGGAGAGGGTCACCCCAGGCGCGTGGCTTAAATCTCGCCCTTCCGCAGCCAGGCAGGGCTGTTTTGTGTTGGGTGGCACTGGCCAGGCGTCTAGCCCTCCGGCGGCGGGGATAGTGTGGGGGTCTCCAGGAGGAGAAGCAGAGCCGGAACTCACCCAGCGTCCTACTCTCTCTCCTCGCAGCGGTGTTGAAGGCCGAGCAGGCGGCGGTGTTTAAGTTCCCGCTAGCGCCACTCGGCTGTTCCGGGCTGAGCTCGGCGCTGCTAGCCACGGGACCTGGGCTGCCTGGCGCTGCAGGCGCGCCGCACCTGCCGCTCGAACTGCAGCTCCGCGGGAAGCTGGAGGCGCCGGGCACCGGGGAGCCTGGCACCAAGGCCAAGAAGGGGCGTCGGAGCCGCACGGTGTTCACTGAGCTGCAGCTGATGGGCCTAGAGAAACGCTTTGAGAAGCAGAAGTACCTCTCCACGCCGGATAGGTAGCGCGGGGCCAGGCTGAGCCCAGCTGGTGGTTGGGAGGGAGGCTGCTTGCCCTGCTGAGGGTGCACCCCGCTCTTTCCAGAATAGATCTTGCTGAGTCTCTGGGCCTGAGCCAGTTGCAGGTGAAGACATGGTACCAGAATCGGAGGATGAAGTGGAAGAAAATAGTGAGTGTGCGGTGGCTACTGTGCCCTCTGTTGCCACTAGGCCCCTGGGCTCTTCAAGAGCTGTTCTCCCTTCCATGGTGCCCTCGGTGCCTGGTGCCCATAGGGACCCTCTCTGTTCCTCAAGGTGCCCTCACCCAGCCCACATTCGTTGGTGCCCCTCTGCACCCTCCACCTTCCTGGCAGCCTTGAACCCCTGGCCCGGCCTCTGGTGGCTTTTCCCCAGCCATGCTCACATGGCCGCCATTCCCCCCCGCGGCTTCTGATGGTGTGTGGGCCCTTTAGGCTCTACACGGCAAAGGGCACGGGGTCCCCGGTACCCGCTCACCAGTGTCGGCGTCCCTGCACAGGTGCTGCAGGGAGGTGGCCTGGAGTCCCCCACTAAGCCCAAGGGGCGGCCCAAGAAGAACTCCATCCCCACCAGCGAGCAGCTTACCGAGCAGGAACGCGCCAAGGAGGCGGAGAAGCCGGCAGAGGCCCCGGGCGAGGCCAGCGACAGGGGCCACGAGGACTGAGCGTGGCAGAGGGTGTGGTCCGGTGTCCCCGGCGCCACCGCGGCCCCCCAACCCGGGAGAAGCCGCGAGCCGGCCCTTACGTGTCCACGCTGTTTGCTTTGTAAACGTTTATTACCTTGAATGCGGACAGTTAGGGGCCAAACAAAGAAGGACACAGACCTTGACGCCAAACCGAGGCCCCAGCGCACTCCCGGCCTTAGCCTGGAGACTCGCCCTGGCAGAAGGGCGGCAGAAGGTCGCCTTCGCCCGGAGCTCCCGCGCACCGGACGCTCCACTCGCATTCACGCCTCGCTCCTTTACCGCACCCCACCCGCCTCTGGCGTCCCTCGGGCCGGGTCGCTGCAGGCACACACCCGCTTCCGCGCGTTGGGGACCCCGTAGCCGCACAGGCCACCACGGCTGGAGATCTCGTCTGGACAACCCGGTGGCTCGGCCCTGTGGCCGAGTCCCCGACGTCGCTGGGCCCTTACCCCTCTCTTGCGAAGACGTGTTTGTTTTGTTTTGTTTTTTCAATAAAATATTTTATGACACAGCAGGGTTTAATACGGGGTTTCTGAATCCACGGGGTGGGGCGGAGAGGTAAGAGGGACACTCGCAGTGGCTTCTGAAACATCCTTGTAGTGGGCCACGAGGAAACGAGCCCTGACCTGCATCACCGGGCCCAGGCTGAGTATGGCGGTAGCTGGGGCTGCAGGATCCTCGAAATCATTTCCATTCTGTGTGGGAAGGGCTAGTCTGAACTGCCCAGCCCAGGGCGCCCCGGGTGTAGCATCCAGGCTACACAGGGGTCTTCCAAAGAAGCGGCAGCTCCAGGCTACCGCGGGCTCACTCGGGAAGTGGCCAGGGACTGACAGCCGCCTCCGATTGTTCATTTGGTCTCCTGGAACTTGAGGATCGACTATGACGATCCCTGTCAGCCAGCCCTTCCCGAGGCGGACGGGAGCGGAGGACTCGAGGTCCGCACAAAGGCCGCCACCAGCGGCAGGCACATCCCAGCGGCGCCTGCCTCTCAGAGTTTTCACGTTCTCCGCGGCATACGCATAGCGGCCGCGTCTGGCCGCGGAGCCTCGGGGCAGTGAGGTCTCCTGACCCGGGCAGAGGACACCGAGCTGTCCGAGCTCGCGTAGGGCGCCCTTTTCAGGGGCACAGCTCGGTGGCGCGTGCCCACGGGCTCCCGCTCCTAGCGGGAAGGCTTCGATTGCCTTCTCCCAAGTCTAGGCTGGGTGAGGGGCTCACGTGTGGGGTCCCATCCTTGTTCTTTCTAGGAGGACGATGACCACAGTATGGGAACGGGCAACTGCCGCATTGTTGATTAAAGCTGGGGGAGACCACAACTTGGCTCTGCAGAGTTCCAAGCAGGATCAGGATTGGAAACCAGGTCCTTGCAGGTGCAAATATGCGGGAACGAGTCGTCAGGAATATCCTGCTCAGATGCAGGCTTTTCGTTTCTGAATGAGAGAAGGACTGCTTCTCACAGCTTCCTTTTCAAATTGTGGCTTGATTGACCCTTCCTGAAACCCACACTTGGATTTGCGGTGTCGGAGCACCTCAGGGTTCAATTTAAGGCCAGGAGGAGTGAGAAACAGGGTGCTTCCTGGGGCTGCAGGCGATTCCCTGAGCACTGCAGCCATGTCAGGTCTCAGCTGGAGGCTTTTAATTCATCCTTGCAAAGAGCTCCCAGACTACTTCACAGGCCAGCATCACCTGAGGGGACCGACAAAATCTGTCAGACTTTGGCCAGAGGGAAGGAGTGGATCATCAGTTTAGGCCTGCGCCCCTAATTCCCTTCCTGCCTTTAGGGTTACCCCTGGGTCGACTCAAGGTAGCGGTCCTCAGGGAACCTTCCTGCTCGGGGCCCAGGCTAGCAAAGTGAGGCTCCCTGCTGCATTTAATCCTCTCCACTGCAAATAGGAGGGAAGTGAAGGTCCTAAAAGTTCTGTCCCAGGTGGGCCTGGGGAACCGAGATTCCAGCTACAGCCTTTGTATGAAGAGGTGGAGAAGAAAGGAGGGTCGAAGAGGAGAAAGGAGGGTTTCTGACCCGCACTCCGCGCAGTCCTGGTTCCTCAGGTTTTACTAAATCTGAGGAACGTGACCTTAGGCAGATTGCCTTGCGGTTCTACAGGCTTTCCCTCAAGGCAGCCCCCTCACTGGACTGGGCTAATCCGCCGCCAATGATGAGGGCTTTCAGGGAAGGAGGTGTCTAGTGAATTTGGGCCTGAGCATAGGGGCCCCAATATTCCATTGAGTACAGCCCCGCCAGGCACAGAAGCGGAACTTGACGCGGGCACGGCTGTCGAGAGGTCACCAGCCGGTCAGTAGGGGAGGCCCCAGATGAGGGGGTCTAGATTCCGGTGCGGGCAGGGTTGGGAGAGGTTTCTGTCACTGCCTGCACTGCTGTGCTCCTTGGGGACAGGAGACCGGGCGACCGGGCAAACCGAGCCCTGGAGGCGGGGGAGAGGAGAGACCAGGCGCCGGTCCATCCGGGCAGTTCAGGGCTTTTTTGCGGGGGACCCCATGAGACCCGACAGACGCTCCGGCCAGCTCCTGCGAGTGCAAAGGCACCGAGGCCAACGATGTGCCGCCGATGCCGAGACCCAGCGGTCGGACTGTAGCCCGCACAGCTGCAACTAACTAGGTATCGCCTCCTATCCACGGAGGTGACGCAGTGTGCCCGGCCTGCGTGCTACCCGCGCCGGCCACTGGAGCTACTCCACCCCAGCCACCCCGGCCACCAGCGCAGAGGACCCCCGCCCCGCCCTGCGGCAACCGCGCCTCTCAATCGAGGCCCTGGGCTTAGGGGAGGGAAGCTCCCCTAGCTCCCTCCCCTCTCCTCCCGCAGCACAAATCTCTTCTCCGTCTCAAGGTCCTAGGAAACGACCCAGAGACAGCTCGAGCGAACGAGGTCGCCGTTGCGCCTTGCCTGCTGAGCCCGGGAATACGCGGCCCGGGAGGGAGCGGGTTCGAGCGTCTCGCGATAGCCTTGGCCCTGGGTGGGGGTGGAGTGTGGGGAGAGAGCGGGGGCACAACGAATACTCTCCCCACGCGAAGGGCCCGGGCGGCGCGAGGGTTCAGCATCGGGATTAGCCTGGCGGCAGCGCTCAACACACGCGCAAAGCTTGCGCTACTGTGCTCTGGGAGAGGAGGGTGGGCCGTAACGGAAATTTTGGGGGAGGGTTGGCTGAAGGGCCAGGACGGGGGATTGCATCCCGACTCTGTGCCCGGGACCCTGAGCAAGTCGGTGGAAGCAGGAACGTAGGTCTGGCGTCGCTCTGGTTGGGCCCGCACGCAGGAAGGTTTGGAGAGAGGGCCTGGGGTCCGCAGGGCTTCTCAGAGTCTCCGACTTGAGGCTGGTTCCGCGCGGAGCCGGCACCTCCAGGATGTGACAGGCGCAGCCTGAGCAGGGTGTGTGTGTGTGTGTGTGTGTGTGTGTGTGTGTGTGTGTGCTCTCATTCCTACCCCTCCCGCCCCATTTTGTAAACAATAAAAGTTACTCTGGTTTACTCCCTTCCGCTGTTCTGGATTCTCCTGTCGGGTCACTGGTGGGAACTCTTAAGGTGGAAGAAGAGAAACGCGGCCGCAGGCCGCATTAACTCCGTATCCTGGAGCGGAGGGCTCTCTCTTATTGTATTCACGGAAAAACCGAGGCCCGGAACAGCGCTAGCTTCTCAACTTGGGTTGAACAGCACTGCCGGGGCACCCCCCAGGAGCTCCAGGGTCTGAGGAGAAGAAACCTGGCAGCTCTTCCGTTTTCGGTTGCCCCGCTGCCTGATTTCGTTTCTACATTTGAGGGAAGCCCCTGACCCAGAGTGACATCCCTGATTCCACCTCCAGTTCCCGTGTCCAGAGAGGGGACCAGATGATCCCCAGAGCCTCTGCCTCCAAGACATTTCCAGGCCCAGGTTCTCAGGGGCCAAAGCCAGGCTAAGGAGGACCACAGGCCCCCCGCTGGCCCTCAAGCTCAGCCTGGCCCAGGCTTTCCAGCTGAAGGAGACTTCTCAAACACCACCTCCTCAGCCCCACTTTAAGGAGGTAAGGGACCTGCGATTCCTCAACTCCTTGCTGGTAGGAGGGGCAGAAAGGTGACCGCAGCAAAGGGGCTTGCCTGCTGAGTCAGCCTGGCCCTGGGCCAAGCTATCCACAGCCCTGGTCCCTGGACCACTCTAAATGCATAGTGCAGGTGGGTCCACCTTCTGTTTGAAATGAGGCCTGGTGGAGGCACTGACCTGGCACAGCCTTCCTTCCTGGCCCCTCTTTGACTTTGCAGTGGGCCTCTCACTTGTATGACTTTAAAAATACCCTTTGTCCTAGTTCTTGCACTGTATTACTGAATATTACTGGCTTTAAGATAGCATCCTCCCATTTCTGAAATATGGGTTCATATGACAATTGGGGAGGGGACCCCGGGCACTGTGGGCCCTGTGCCTGCATAAGGTATCTGGGGCTGGACTGCAGTGGCCCTTTGCCTCTATGGAGAAAGCCAAGAAGTCTGTGTATGTGTGTGTGTGGGGGTGGGGTGGGGGTGGGAGGGGCATGGGCCCTGCAGCGGGAGACTTTCCTCTAGGTGCAGGAAGACTTGAGGCAGCAGGATGGTGGGAACTTGGCTGGGTCACCTGCAAGGCAGCAACCAAGTGCGACTGGAGGGGATCCATTCAGAGACATTGAAGTTTTAGGAATAGATCAACCTACTGATTTCCTTGTTATGTAAACTCAGCAGTAATCTGTGATAAAAATATATGTCTTCATAGGCTCAAAAGAGATCTTTGAGTAAGTGTAAGATAAAAATTCCAGAATGTGTGTGTGTGTGTGTGTGTGTGTGTGTGTGTGTGTGTGTGTGTGTGTGTATGCGCATTGGGTCATGGCTTCATTGGCAGTGTTTTTTGTTGTTGTTGTTTTGTTGTTTTAAATTTTCTTTCTGGTGCTTCAGGAATTAACCGTGTCTGACTTCAGTGGCACCATGGACTCTCTGATATTAATCAAGCACTTACTGGGGCCATTCATTCATTCAGTTACTGAGTGTGGCAGGCAATTCACAGTTCTGGGACTCAGACCCTTCCTCCCTCCTTGATCTAGTGACAGCCAGTAAGGAAGGTGCCCTACTATCATTTTCCAGATGAGATAAAACTCAGAAATGTTAGGCAACTTACCCACGGACACACAGCTGTTAGCAGAATCTGAGTCTGACTTTGGCTCTGTGGGTCTCCACTGTCTCTCATCCAGCAGTCTTGAGTTTCAGCTTGGGGTGTCCCAGATGCATTAGAGTCCCCAATGGCCTCTGCCTGCCTGGAACACATTTGTTTACCAAGTATTTACTAAACACCAGTCGTGTGGCAGGCACTGTGCTAGTCACCAGGGACACAACTTCTGACCCAAGGAGCTCACGTTGGAGGTGAGGAGGCTTGGGTAATGGCAAAGAAACCACAGTTAAATTCACAAGATGATTTTATGAAGTGACAAATGCCATGTAGAAAATCAAGCAGGTGATAGATAATGAATGGGGGGGGGGGTTAGTCAGGGTGGTCAGGAAGGGTCTATAAGGAGCTGACCCTTCAACTGAAACCTGAATGGCAAGAAGGAGTGTGTGCTAAGTAGTAGGCATTGCATGTGCAAAGGTCCTGAGGCAATTAGGAACTTGGCCTTAAAGGCGTGGAAGAAAGGTCAGAGTGGAGGGAGCAAGTGTGTAGAAGTGGGCAAGGGTAGTGGGTAAGGAGGCGTGGAGGTAGGCCTAAGCACTGCCCAGCAGGGAGGAGGCGAGGCGGCATCCTGGGTCCTGCCTTGGGGCAGACACCTCCGCCAGCCCAGCCCCTCTGAACTCGGCGAGCTGCGCGCTGCCAGAGCCCTGAGGCAGCTCCGCCTCTAACAGGCAATTTGCTTTTCCCCCCCTTTTCATAAGGATGCAATTTTCTGCGTGCTTTAAGGACATTAGAAGGGCGTTTGACTGACGCGCCATGCGAAACGCATTAGCGAGGCTCGTGACGCTGCGCACAGGAGGCGGCACCCGCTGGGGAAGGGGCAGGTGGAGGCAGGAGCAGTCCCTGGGGACCGGCCTGGGGATGGGGGTGGGCTGGAGTGGGAAGAAAGACCGAAACCCGAGAGAGGAGAGAGAAAAACAGGAGAGGGAGAGGGAGAGAAGGAGAGAGGGAGAGCAAAGAGATGGGGGGAGGGAGGGAGAGGGAAAGGGAGAGCTAGGAAGAAGGAGAGGGGGAGGGGAGAAAGGGAGCGGGAGAGGGGGAGGGACAGTGGAGGAATGGAAAGGGCTGGAAGGAAAGGAAGGTGAAGAAAGCGAAGGGAAGTGATCGCAGGAGTGGGGTTCTTGCTGGGCATGCGCTCCCCAAGACCACCATGTGACCTCAGGCAGTAGTGAGTGTGTGATGGCTTGATAGCTGGTGGGGAGAATGGAAGCATTCTAAGATGCTTTTGCCCCAGGCTCACTAACTGTTTCAGCTTCTCAAAAGCCAAGCTCCCTCTTTCCTCAGGGCCCTTTCGCATTCTGTTCCCAGTTCTTTCTTGTGCTCCCCTGATGCCACCCTTCCTCCTCCTCCTTCCTGGGCTACCACGTCATTCCCAGGGCCTCCTACTCCGACTGCCCTGCCTTGTTGGCTGGCATTCACTTCTGCTATGGTACCCTGTACATTTGTCTGGGGTCGGTCTTAGGGCATGACTATCGCGGTCCTGGCACAGTCTGAGGGCTTCAGCAGCGGCTCCTTTCCACCTGGCATTCTCCTTAAGAACAAGGAATTCGATTTGCAAACTCCTGGCCTTTGTTGGGTCCTGAGACCCACTGCAGATGCTTAGAAAACTCCCAGTGCTGAGAGGACTCCTGGCTGGGCTTTTTCCCTTCCAGGGTCTCTGCAGGCTTCTTCCTGTCTGAACAGAGGCAGGTGGGGCCTGGAGCCCTGTACCTTTCAGAGTGCCTTGTGGCGATGTAGTCCCCAGTCTTGGAACCTGACTGGAACCCAGGGCCTTCCCTGAGCTTTGTAAGTGTGCCAACACCAGCTCCACCATTTATGAAGCACAGAAACCAGGGCCCACCTTTGTTAATCCTCATGCGCTGACTGCCAAGTTTATTTCTCAGCTGAGGAAAATGAAGTTCAGAAAAGGGGTGACTTGCCCATGCTCACAAAGGCAAAGCTGGAGTATAAATTCAGGCCAGAGCAGCTTCCTGTGCCAGTTCCATATCCTCACCCCTTAGCAGATCCCCATGAAGGAGCTAGGAGTAGCAGCGGCAGCTTGGCTCAGTGGTTAAGACTGGGTTTAAGCCAGGCTACCTGAGGTTCAAGTCCCAACTTCATCCCTCATTGGCTGAATGAACTTGGGCAGGTTACCTATCCTCTTTGTGCCTCAGGTTCCCTCTCTTTAAATTAGGGACCAATAAAAACATCTCATATCCTCCTTGAGGTGTCTGACCTCTCAGTCAGCAGGATTTCCTCACAGAGATTTTTAGAATTACTGTAAGTTAGTTTTTTGAGAGGTCTTCAGTTGATGGGTTGCTGGCCATCTCTCCCACTGACATGTCTTCCCACTCACCCCTGCCCCCTCGTTCCTGGGACAGCTCCTGGAACATGTGGTTAGTGTGCAAGAAACATCTGTGGGCTGAGATTGAAAGCCATTACAGGCTAGGAGGTCCTGGGGCAATACCCCTCACCCATGTCCTGAAGGTGTATGTGAAGATGTCCTATGACAATAGCCCGGGCTCCCCTCTAACAGGCTCTAGAATGCAGTGCCCCCTCCTTGTGGTGGTAAATTGAGGGGAGGGCAGGGTGATTGGTGGGCCCTTGGCAGCCTTGGTGTGGTCCAGGTGTGTGTGTGGGGGGGTCCACTAACTGGGATGAGAGGCTCAGGGTTGTGTTCATTCCTACCTTGTTCTTCAGCAGCTCCCATTTTCCTGGCTAGGCCTAGCACCCCAGCCAACTCAACTGTCCACCCTCTCCTTTCACCACCCTCTGCCTGGCCATTTCCTGCCCTACACTGTGGGTCGCCCCATGTCCAGGCCCTCTCACCATCCAGAACTGTGGCCATGCCTGCAGCATCATCTCTGCTCTTGCTTTGTTGGCCAGCCTCAGATGCTTTTCAGGCACAGCTTCTCCAGAGAGTCTCCTGACTTCATCCCTGCCTGAGTTGGGCACCTTGGGGTGCTCGCATATCCCTCGAGCTTGCCAGAACCTGGACACTCACGTACATCCTCTCCAGGTTGTGGGCAGACAATGTCAGGCCTGCAGCGAATGGATGAATGAGTGAATGAATAAATGAATGGATGATGGACCAGGTCTGATTTCCACCTGCAAGTGCTGGCTTCCCATTGGCTAAGGGTTTCTACCACCAGAGGCTGCCCTCACAGGGATTCACACCCCATGACCCCAATACAAGGCCCCCAACCTGCTGGGAGTAGGTGGGCAAATATGGCTCTTCACCCCCAATAGTCCCCGGGGGCAACTTATTGGACACCACACCCCTTGTCTGCTGTGTGGTGTTTTGCCCTCTGTAGTTATTGGGACACTGGCAGGATTCTATTTGAACAGGGTAATAGCTGCTAATTGAGGTTTAAGACTGTGGGATGAAATGGACGCTTTCTGAGGATCCCTTCCCAGCTCAGAGCTTTTGGAATCCTCTGGCACCATATGTCCACCTTCAAGCAGCTGCTGACTTTGCTTCAATGGTGCAGCAGCCACCTGGTTTGTGACGAGAAGGAGGAGAAGGACAAAGAGGAGCAGGAAGGAAGCAGAGGACAGAGAAGAACACCAGTGCTGCCCGGATGTTCGGTCTGTGTGATGCCAACTGCTGCTGCTCAGATACTTCTGATTGCCTGCCTGCACTTCCTACTTGTCAAGGAGACTTTGGGCACTGTGCTAAACAAACATAGGAACCCTTATAAAGCAGGGGCAGTGTGTTTGTTTGTAGCCATGGCTTTGTCCAGCTGCCCAGCTGATGGAAGTGCAAGCCATGAGGAGAGAGGGAGGGCGCAGCCACGCCATTGGGTCTGTGGGAGAAAGTCCATGCCTGGATGCTCTGAGCATGCACCGTTCATTCATATGTGCACTCAAATGCCCATTCCCTCCTTTGATCCTGCAAGAAAAAGTTAATTATGCCTATGTGCACACCTATGTTTATGGCAGCATTATTCCCAATAGCCAAAAGGTGGAAACAATAAACAATCAAGTGTTTATCGATGGATGAATGGATAAACAAATGTGGCCTATACATATAATGGAATATTATTCAGTCTTAAAAATAAGGAAATTCTGATACATGCTACAACAGAGTTGCATCTTGAGGACATTATACTAAGTGAAATAAGCCAGTCACAAAAGGGCAAATACTGTTTGATTCCACTTATACGAGGTTCCTAGAGTAGTCAAATTCATAGAGACAGAAAGTAGAGTGGTGGGTGCTAGGGTCTGGGTGAGGGGAGAAATAGGGAGTTAGTGTTTAATAGGTACAGTTTTAAAAGATGAAAAGAGTGATCGGGATGGATGGTTGTAATGTCTGCAAAACAATGTGAATGTATTTAATTCCACTGAACTGTACACTTAAAAATGGTTAATGGTAAATTTTATGTTATGTTTATTTTAGCACAATAAAATAAATTGTTAAAAAATTATATGTTATAGCTTTATTCACTGAATATTTCTAGAAACAACAAGTCCAGTAGCAAGCACACACCTGATGCCCTCACTATGGACTACAAATACCATTTCCACTAAAAGGAACCAGGGGTCCATAGAGAAATGACTGGTCTATGTCTGGGGCAGAAAATCTACAAGATGAGCTGGACACCACCCCCTTCCTTGTCATAACCAACAGCAAGGAAGTGACAAGGACCACTGGGCACATGTGAAAAAGATGCAGGGACCAACAAGAAGACCTCCCATGGCCAAAAATGGGATAATTTTATCAACAATAATAACTGCAATGGATCAAAACACATCAGATATTTGAAAAACTCAAGGTTTTATGTTAAAAAAACTCTTTACCCACATGCGTTGCTTAACCACTGGGACATGTTCTGAGAAATGCATCGTTAGGTGATTTCATCCTTGTGTGAACATCTCAGAGTACACTCACACAAACCTAGATGGTATAGCTTACTATGCACCTAGGCTGTATGTTCCTGGGCTACACGCCTGTACAGCATGTTACTGTACAAAACAATATGAGATTAAATTAAGAGAAAATGATACTATCAAGAGACACACTAAATGAGATGTATGAGGCTGCTGCTGGTGTAACACAGCTATTGTTTTACAGAACACTTCTTTTTTTTTTTAAGTAGAAAGAGTGTACTCTAAAATAATGTTTGAAAGTATAGCATAGTAAGTACATAAGCCAGTAACATAGTCATTTATTATCATTTTCAAGTACTCATCACTGTACATAATTGTATGTGCTATACTCTTATACAACTGGCAGTGCAGTAGGTCTGTTTACACCGGCACCATCATAGACATGTGAATAATGCCTTGCGCTGAGACTTTAAGACAGCTATGGCGTCACTAGATGGTAGGAATGTTTCAGCTCCATTATAATCTTATGGGACAACCACCGTTGACCGAAATACTATTATGTGGTGCATCACTGTAGCTGCATTTGGAGGATGCTAGGTGTGATGGATGTGTTCCCCCACCCCAATTTATATGTTGAAACCCTAACCTCCAAAGTGATGGACTGAGCCCCATGGGACTTTGTTCTGCATGGAGCTCTGGAAAACAGTATTCTCCTTTCTCCTCAAGAAGGTTAGTACCCGAAAAGAGGAGCTTTCTCTCAATGTTAGCTGCCAGAGATGCCGATGACGGGGTGAGCTTCCCATCAAGGGAGATGTACAACGCAAAGGGGACAAAGAGGGCTGCTGTGGCAGGTGTGGCTACCTCTGAAGACACCTCCAGCCCTTAGAGTCAGGGTTTATCTCTTTAGTCTGTAAACGAGGAAACTGAAGCTAAGGATGAGTGGATGAGACCCAAAGTGTCATTTCTGGGCCCCTGAAACTGCAAGGCCACCCACTTTGCCTGTAGTGTCTGTGCTGGCGGTTGAAGTATGGAATGTGGGAGGACTCAGGCTCTGACACTGACAGTGCCATTTACTGTCTGGATGCATGCCTGTACTCAGTGTCCTAGTCTAGGGCATGCTGACCTGCAGGGGGCACAGGGAAGTGTCGCACTCATGTCCATGCCCCTTCCCTTCTAGTCCATGTCTGTAGGACAAGCCCCTGTTCACTGCCGTCTTTACTACAAAGTGCTGTTTGTGAGTTTTTAAAAAACACACTCTCTCTGAGTGACTCATGCATTTAAAATTATTTTAATATATTTTACACACTTGTGTATAAATGGGGCCATGTGTTTCTTTTTATTAAAGGTGTCTTATTTAGGCTGGTCATCATATGATCAGGAGGCTTTCCCCCAAGTCCGGGGCATTTATAGGGGTCCAGAGTGGTAAACAGCTTGGAGGGCAGCTCTGCTGCATGGGATTCTGGTGGTGCCTGTGCCCAGTGGTCCCCGTGGGGGTGGAGCAGACCCCAGGGCCAGGGTGTGCAGGCTGAAGGCCTCTTGCACACAACAACATGAGATGCCTGCCTGGGGGCCCCAGGACCTGCTCCACCTCCCCAGGGGAAGGACTAGTCAGGTAAGAAATGTTGTCAGGTCCTGGTCTACACACTGTGTAAGCACAGGGGTGGACCAGGTGGCCAGGTCCTGCACTGTGGAGCCGACTTAACTTGCTGCATTTTTGAGAACCTGCAAAGTGTCAGGTTAGCACTCTGGGGTTGCAAAGTTGGGTGAGAGCCAGCCTTGCCTCCATCAGCTCATGTTGACAGGGAGGTGGACATGTGAACAGACCTTGCCTTCCTTTCTGCTCCCTTTGACTCCCCACACACCCACTTCTGCTCCAACCCTCCAACCACACTGGTCTTCCTCGAACACCTACCCCAGGGCCTTGGCCTGGGCTGTTCTCTCTGCCAGACACTTACTGCTCCTCCAGACACTTGTACAGACAGCCAACTTCCTCTGCATTGCAGACGCTGTCTTCTCAGTAAGGCCCTCCACCCTCCCATGCTCACATCATAGCTCCCAGCCCAGCACTCATAGCTCACTGCCTCTCCCTTCACTGCTCCAGTGTTTTCCCTGGGGACGCATTATCATTGTTTTTATTTTTTCTTGTTTATGTCTTCCCTTCTAGAATGAAATCTCTAAGCACTTGTGTCCTTAGCTTCCAGGACAATGCCTGGCAATAGTAGGTGTCTGATAAATATTATTTGATGGCTGACTGGACAGAAGTGTTGATTGAGTCTTGTTGCTCGGTGAATATATTGCCCACGTTTTAGTTAGGTATGTACCAGGGGTGGCACTGCTGGGCCACAGATGTGCACAGGTGGAAACTGCCCCCAGCTCTCTGGAGCAGGCACCTGTCCCAATCTCCTCCTGTATGGTACAGGCTGCACCCCACCCTCCCCGCACTTGGCGCTCTCAGTGTCTCTCATGTTACCTGTTCTGTGGCAGTAGTGGCGGTTCGATGGAGTTTCAATTTGCATCAGTGCCTTTTCCTAGGTTTATCGTCACGTGGATATGCTCTTTGTGTAACGCTTATTCAAGGCTTCTGTCCGGTTTCCTATGGAGCTACGTGGGTGTTTGTTTCTTTCTTATTAACTTGTAGGATTCTGTACATATTTTGGATAAAAATCTTTCGTCACTGCATGGGTCACAGAGAGAACCTGGTCCATGTGGTGTGATGAGTGCCCCTCACACTCCCTCCCTCCTTGTCTTCTGGCACTGCTAGGCCATTCCTTAGATGGCCCCAGGGGAGGAGACCCAGGAAACATGTCCCTTTGGCTTGCTTTCCCAAGGCCTTCTCTTTCTGTCATCTTTTTATCATGATCTTATCAATGGTTTTATCAACATATCACCTTAAAAATATGGTTGAAGAAGGAGGAATTTCAGAAAATGTGCTCAGGAGCATGGGTCCCCACCCCAGGCCACCCCCAACCCTGCCCTGGCCAGCTGTATCCTTGACACTTGGCTGGAATGCCCACCTGACCCCCTGGTCTGGGAAACTCCTGCTTCCTTTCAGATTCAGTTTAGAGGCCTCCTCCTCCACGAAGCCCTCTGCGATCTTCTGAGGCTGAGGTTGGAACCTCCTAGCTGCTCCCACAGGTCACTCTGTTGCACCATCATCGTCCAATTATCTGTTTCCCAGCTGACTGGGTGACCTGGGAGGGCAGGGCCAGTGCTTCCCTCGGCACTGAGGGCCTGATGCCTGCACATGGTAGGTTCAGCACACAGTAGGTGCTCAGGGCTTGAAGTTTGAATACTGAATGAAGCCATGAGTCTGAGCCTTGGAGCTGTGTCCTTGCTTGGAGGCAGAGGCTCCAGAGTGAGGGCGCGCTGGTCATCATATCCTCAGTTTTCATTGGCTGAGTCCCATCTTGTGTTGTCCTACCTGCAGACTTGCCCCATCATGATTCGCTTCATGTTTCTCTTTATAGCTGTTCGCTTTTTGGGGGGTTGGTAGATCTTTTAATTTGTTTAAAAAATAATAGTTTCTTATTTCTACATTTTAGAGATTTGCAATATCTTTTTAAACACAGATTTTATTTTTTAGAGTAGTTTTAGGTTCACAGCAAAATTGAGAGGAAGATATAGAAATTTCCAATATACCCCCTGCCCCCACCCCATGCACAGCTTCCCTCACTATCAATATCCCCACCGGAGTGGTGCAGTTGTTACAATCGACGAACCTATGCTGACACATCATCACCCAGAGTCGATACTTTACCTTAGGGTCACTCTTGGTGTTGCACGTGAGTATTCTGTGGGTTTGGACAAATGTATGATGACATGTACCCACCATTACAGTATCATACAGAGTCTTTTCAACTGCCCTAAAAATCCTTTGAGCTCTGCCTATTCATCCCTCCCTCCCCCCCAACTCCTGGTAACCACTGACCTTTTTACTTTCTCCGTAGTTTTGCCTTTTCCAAAATGTCACGTAGTTGGAATCATACAATATGTAACCTTTCAGACTGGCTTCTTGTACTTAGTAATATGCATTTAAAGTTTCTCCTTGTCTTTTCATGGCTTCATAGCTCATTTCTTTTTAGCACTGAATAATATTTCATCGTCTGATGTACCACAGTTTATTTATCCATTCACCTACTAAATGATATCTCGGTATTTCCAAGTTTTAGCAATTATCAATAAAGCTGCTATAAACACCTGTTTGCAGGTTTTTGTGTGGATATAACTTTTCAACTCAATTCCTTTGGGTAATATTAAGGAGTGTGATTGCTGGATCATATGGCAAAAGTATGTTTAGTCCTAACCCCCAGGACCTCAGAATGTGACTGTATTTGGAAATTTAAAGTGGTAATTAAGGTAGAATGTGGTCATTAGCGTGAGCCTTAATCTAATGTGACTGCTGTCCTTACAAGAGGAAGACACAGACACCCACAGAGGGATGACCATGTGAGGACACAGGGAGAAGATGGCTGTCTACAAGCCAAGGAGAGAGGCTTCAAGGGAAACCAACCCTGCTGACACCTTGATCTCAGACTTCCAGCCTCCAGGACTCTGAGAAATTGAATTTCTGTTGCTGGAGCTGCCCAGTCTGTGTATTTGTTATGCAGCCTGAGCTGACTGAGACTGACACCAGTGATCTCAACGTCAGCAGACCCAGAGATCTCTTCTTTTTTTTCTAAAGATTTTTTTTTTCAAATTGGGGAATTGGGGGATGGGAACAGACAAGTTGCTGTCCTTTTGTTCTTCAGTCTAGTTGTGGAGGACATTGCTTCACTGGCCCATGTTGGTATTATCATTGCGCTCTTCCCGGGTGAGGCAGATCAGTCGCCGGCCTCTGGACATCTGCTCACTGCGGCTGCTGGCCGCTTACGCTGGCTGCTGGCTACACATGGTAGCCCATGGCAACCCACTGCAGCAGGGGCTGCAGCCTACGCTGCCGCCGTCATAGGCGACTCCCAGCAGCCCAGCCCCAGGTTGAGCTGTTGTTCAGCATCTTAGCTGTAGAGGGCAGTGTCACTGGCCCTCATATATGGGATCTGAACCAGGGCCCTCTGGCGTCCCAAGCCAGCTCTTAACCAATGCCCCACTCGGCCGGCCCCAGAGATCCCTTCTAATACTTTGTGTCAAGAGGCAGTGCGGTCAGTGGTAATTTTCTGACCATCCACAGCAGGTAGCCTTGCCCCTTTCCTGAGCTACAATCCCCTGATTCCATGACCCTACTTGCTCAGGTCTCTCCTACTTCACTGCCTTCTCTCAAGACCCCTCTCCTCCTCCTAGTCCATCATGCAGGGCTCCTTGGGAGCCTACCTTTAGCCCCTGCTCCTCTCTCTCCAAACTACAAATGTGTGCACCTGGCCTGGCCTCTCCCTGGTTCAGCCTCCCAGACCTGATTTCTTCCTGGGATGTCTTAAAGACACTTCAGACTCACCATCTTCTCCCTCCAACCCTCCTTCCCCAGAGCCCGAGTCTCAGTGAATTGTCATCTACTGTCACTGCCTTCACCTGAGTGAGTTGCCATCACCTCTATAGAGATCTTGGCCTCCTGGAAGGTCTCTCCACAGCTTTCTTTTTCCTTCAATCTGTTCCCCAAATGCCTGTGATGGAGTTTCCCCATGGCACAGAACTGACCTTGTTCCTTGATCCTGATTAAAAGCCTTTGGAGGTTCCTGTGGCTTTAAGCCTCCAGCCACACCCTCATACACCTGCGTGCTCTCCGCACTCACCGACTTTGTTTTAGCCCCAAATCTACTCTCTCTTCTACCCCATGGCCTTTGCACAGGCCACACCCTCGGCCTGGAAAACTCTCTCACTTCCCTTGACTAGTTAATTCCTCTGTATCCCTCCAAGCATTACTTGAAGGTCATTCCTTCCAAGAGCCTTTGTCAGCTGCTTCCAGCTCTGTATCTGTATCCTTGAGGCAGTTACCTGTCATCACTGTCATGAGTTGACTCATATGCTGTGAATTATTCTGTGGCACTTTCTCATGCAGAGTGCAGTGGCCACACTTCTATTGCATCCCTGTTCTTAGAGCATAGCACAATGCCTGGTGCACAGTAGGTGCTTAGGAAGGACCTGGGAATCTGGTGAGGAAATTAGGCTTCAACAATGAAGACTGGGTGGGAAGAGCAGGGTGGGGAGGCTTGGGATGGGGTGAGGATGAGTGGTGGCCGAGGTTTGTGCAGGTGCCCTGGGTGGCTGAGGGGTCCCCTGCTTTTTCTCCTGGGTCTCCCCCTCCTTCTTCCTGTCCCTGCTCCACACCTCTCCTTTCTCCATCCTCCCAGAGTCCTGGTAGGAGGCCAAGACTTTCCACCATGGATTTGCAGCATCCAAACACCCCCGCGCCAATGGTTTGGCCATTGTTCTCACAACCATGTCAGTATCGAACAAACAGATGTTTATAGTTAATCCCTAATTTTGCCATCAAAAAATATACAATCTTGGGTAGAAACCGAAGAGGAAAGAATTTTTTAATTTACAGTGTCTCCCTACTGCCCCACTCCTGAAATTTGAAATTGCTGAACGGCCTCCAAATTCAATATTCCAAGTCAAACAAATCTATGTGTTCTCCAAAAGGAAGTATTGAATGTCTGACCAAGATGGAGCGGGACAGGAAAGTCAGGAGAGGAGGGGGAAGCCACCCCCTCCGCCATGCACGCAGCTTCCCAAACGCCTCTTTCCCCATTTGTTCCTTATTTCTTCTTGTCGTCTTTTAACAAAAGAAATGCCTCTGTGAGTTGTCCTTCCTCATAGGAGCTGGCAAGTCTCAGATAGTGGTCAGATTAACCAGATCCCAGCTTGTTAGTGCCCACCCTCTGCCATTGGGGCTGGGCCTGGGGCTGGGTGAGCCTGTGCCCTCCGGGGGGACACACCTGGGAGGAGATTCATGACAGTGCTATGATGAATCAGGCCTGTCTGGGGGAGCCTGACTTCAGGGGGTGTCAGGAAGGCCTGATGCAGTAGGACACCCGGGACCTGAGCCTGGAGAAAAAGCAGGAGGTCACTCCACAGAGCCAGGGCCAGTGGGCATGTGGGGCCTGAGGGTCAGGGCAGGGTTGCGGGGGGACGTGCTTGCAGGAATTTAGGGGAGAGCTGAATGACCTTGACTACGTTCGTTTACTCTACCCTGGAGCCTCCCCCCCTTCTCAGCTGGGATTCTTCTCGCCTCCCCTCTACTCCTTCAACCCACTTCTTGGAGTTTCTGGACATGCGTTTCTGCTAGGATGAAAAAGTGATTCTTTCTGCCCTTATCCAGCTTCTTCAAGGTTTGCTGACTGTAGATGACACAAATCTGAACTCCTAGGTGCTGTCCCTCCCCTCCACTTGGTGCCTGACCACTTCTCTTGCTCAGCCCTATTCCTGGTGAGGTGTGCAGCTCCCCATCACCTTATGGGAAGGAACCTCTTTCCAACAACACAAGTAAAGGGGACCTGGCTGTCCTGGTGTCCTGTGCTCATCCCTGTAACAGTCACCATAGTGGGTGGGGTGGGGTCCAGGCTATGTGCTCATCCCACATCCCAGGGCTTGATTAGCCCCTCTAACCACAAAGACTGAAAATCAGCAGATGGTCCTGAAGAAGGATAATGGAGGGAAGGGACCCCTAACAAGTTCCGCTACAGCTGCCAGATCACACCGCTCAGAGCAGGGGTGCTGGGATTCTAATCTGAGTTCCAGGTGGGGCCTTTGGGCATCTCAGGGTCCATTCTATCCTACCCCTTGATGCTGCCCCTTCTGAATGACGCCCACATTCCCTGTAGGGGTCACCAGGGGCTCACTCTCCATTTCAGAATGGAGGAGTGGCCAGCAGGTCCCCTGAGGAATTCATGCTGATCACATAGAATCATCCATCACTTACCATCTGCCTGGCGGGCTCGGAGCAGGGAACACATCATTCCACCAGAAAGTGGTTATCAGGGCTACGCTGTCGCACCAGAGCTTTGCTGACAAAATAGTTTTTGGAGTCTTGAGATTGCATCTCATTCACTCAAAATCCATTCATCAAACATTTGCTGGGTGCCATTGTGGAGGCAGGACGTGAGCTAGGTTGGGGATGCAGTGGAGAAGCAGTGACCATGGTCCCAGAAGCCTGTGGAGCAGTCTTTTTCGATATTCTAAGATGTTAGAGGAGAGACCAACCTGTGCCATGAGTTGCACGGGTTAAAGCATTTGATCCCTTTTTCCTCCTCAATCTTGACTGAGCATTTTGACAAGTGCCAGGCAGTCAGGTCCAGGTCCTGTTGGGTTTGCAATCAGAGGACATCCTCCTGAGTAGAAGCTCCTAGACTTCCAAGCCAAGCTCCATGGCCCAGAATCCCTTTTCTGTGTTGGGGCCTCACACTCACTCAGGGCATTCCCTTATTAGCTTCCCCAGTGTGGCCATACAAGCATCTATCATGCATGGCCCTGCTTAGAAGAGGCTGGAACATTCACACACAGCTCTATCAAAGGCTGGAGCAGTGCTGGTCGGTAGAATTTTCTTCAATGATGAAATGTGGCTGGTGCCACACACCCTTGACTCTACCTTGGCCCAACTGCCCACACACAGCGGTGAGAGGGCCAGATGTGGCAGTAGTCACCCAAGCCATGGGCCAGCACAACTGAGTACCAGGCATCACACCAGGGGCTTGCCAACACCACAGGATGTTCAAGTCCTTTCCCAGAGCGGTGCTCAGTGCCCACATGGGAGCAGTTTGAAACTGGTCATGGACGCAGTGGAATGCTATGAACACTACAGATCAGGCTCAGTTGACTGATTTGTAGATTGTCTAAATGAAAGCTCAGCAAACTTTTCTGTAAGGGTCATATTTTAGGTTTTGCAGGCCACGTGTGGCCACTGGTTCACCCACTCCCCTCCCCTTTTCCATCCAGGAGTTGGTGTGCTTGTGAGGGCTTGGGCCTGTGCTAGGGTGTCCCAAGCCCATGGCCACTCCCCACAGCTCCGGTGTCTAGCCCTCCTGCACATTTGACCAAAGGTCATGTGTCAGGTGCAGGCGCTTTATTAGTGGGATTCCCGAGGCTACAATGTCAGATTTGAGAGACAAGGTTGATGAGGGCGCTGAGGTCTCAGGGTCTCTGTGTGGCCCTGCAGTGGGTCATGGGCAGGCTCTCTATCCAGAAAGACAGCTGCTGCTTAGAATGTCTGGAGGTGGTGAGGACAGGCGAGGCCTCTGACCAGGGGAGTGGGTGTGAGAATGGTTGCCTCTGTGATGGAGAGAAGCCACCTGCCCTGGCTCTGTTCCATGAGTTCTTCTAGGGCCTAGGTGGGCTCCACTGGGGGTGATGGAAGCCCCTGTGGCTCTCTCGTCAGCACCCACTATGTGCAGTGATGTCTCAGGGAAGGGGGACTTCGAGGGCACCCTGCATGTAAAGGCATGGTGGCATCCATCCATCTCTACCTGGTACAGGCCCAGGGACCCTATGTCCAGGTCCCTTATGTACAAAGATGGACCAGGGCACATCTGAAGGCCCCCATGCACCCTTGTCACACCATGCTCCCCAATATCTATCCCCCCAACACCCCTCTCCCCATCATTGGTATCCTTATCCCTGTTGTGTCGGGGCAGCAGCCTCACCCCACATGCCCCACATGCTCCGGATGGGCCTAATTACCGTGAAACTTAATCCTTCCAGGCTGCACGCTCTGGTCAGTGGGGACTCCTGTGTGTTTTCTTTGGCTGTCTTCTGACAACAGGATCAGGGAAGAGAAAAGAAAGTGGGGGTGGGGGGATGGTGGGAGTGCTGCAGACTGTGAGAGGCCTGGACTGCCGCCCCTCTCAGAAACCGCATCATGCTCTACTCTGGGGTGGGACCATCCTCTGCTGTGGGACCACTGGGCCCTGCAGGGTTGCTTCCACTCACCAGATGCCAGTAGCAACCCCTCCCCCAGTGGTGCTGTGGTCTATTGTACCCTGGGGCAAACACTGTCCCAGCATGGAGGGGTTTGGGGAGACAGACCTAGCAAAGACACAAGGGAGAGTGGCATGTGTCAAAGGACTGGGTGACCAGAGCAGGAAGGATGACCTCCCACCTGGGCAGGGGGAGTGGCCACGTGGGAGAGGTGGGCAGAGAGCTGGGGGGATTTAGTACGTCTATAAGGGGAGGGAGGGTGTGAGGTGGAATCAAGATGGCTGAGCCCAAACCTGTCTGTGCGCCAAGGTCTCCATAGCAGGGTGTATACAGGCCAGGAACCAGGAGGGGCCAGGTGCAAACAGACTACTGCACTTTTTAATATAAAGATGGGAGAAAGAAAATAGGCATGGCTCCCCAGGAAGGCTGTGGTCCTCTCTCCACATCACGCAGTTTCGGGGACAGGTGTCCCACATCTAGGAGGACAAGGGGCTACGGTTCTCTACTTTGGGGGTGTCACAACACTGGGCCTTGGTGAATGCTGTATGAGAGGGTATTTGTGGGTGACACTTTCTGGTGTCAACAGAACCACCAGCTTTACGCAAGGCCAGGCAAACTCCACAACTTGAGCCAACGCCTCCCCCTGGGTCTGTGTGCCCAAGCACATTACCCTCAGAGCAGCCCTGGGGGGCAGTGTGATCATTAGTGTCCACCATAACGTAGGAAACTGAGGCACAGAGTGGCAACAGCTGGCCCAGAGTCTGACGGCTTGTAAGTGGCAGCAGGGTAGGCAAGCCATTCTTACACAAGTAAACCTTCATATGGGGGCCCTCCATATGAGGGGGGCGAGAGGAATTTGGAGGGGAGTGTACTAGGTGAGGGTGTCTATCAGGGTACAGATCTGATTTGGGCTTTAGAAAGGTCAGAGGGGTCTGAGGAGGAGGCATTGAACTTATAGTGGGGTGGTGGCTAAGTTGGGAGCTGTGCAAGAGGAGGTAGGTGGGGTGGGTCCTCACAAAAGTTTCTGGAAGGTGGTAGTGGGGCAGTGACAGGAAGCCCAGGTCCAGGCCCCTTAGTATAGCCCCCATGGTGTCACTTGTCACAAGAGAGGAGGGTGACCTAGGTGTCATCGTCCAACTGTGGCCATGATCCTTCCTGCTAAGGACCCAGGCCCAGTGCCCAGACCTCTGGGAACTGCTGTGTGAAGGCTCCTTCTGAGAATCCAGACCTCAGGGGTCTCCATTTCCTGGCTGGTGGAAGCTGTGGGCTCCTCTGGCAAGCCAGGAAGCAGAAGTTGAGAAGTGGACCGTGCTCTGGCTCCAGGGCTGTGCCTGGGCCCAGGGTGGCTGCTCCAGAAAGCAAAAGGCTTCTGCTGCTCCGTGGCATGGCCCAGGCTGTCTCCTGGAATTGCTAACCCATATAACACGTCCCTGGCTCTCAGAGCACGCAGAGATATGGCGGTGCCTGCCATGTAGGGCAGCAGGGAGCCAAACCTCCCCACTGGACACCTGCCTGGCTTCTGACTCTTCCTTGGGATTTCCTGTCACAGTTTCCTCTGCCCGAGGGTCTAGGCAGTCACAGTGCACAAGCACACTCACACAGACTCGCTCATACTCATCACGCCTCTCACATACAATGTATACAGTCTCTCACAAGCACACCTACTCACAAACTAGTACACGCATTCTTACACACTCATACAACACTTACACGACACTTGCATACAAATTGAGGTCGGACAATTAAGTTCGCGAACTGATCCTAGAAAAAGTGCTATACCTCATTGCTGAATATCACTATGGTCACCTTCGAAGTACTCTCCTTGGGAAGCTATGCACTGATGCCAGTGCCTAGTCCACCCTTCAAAGCAATTTTGGAACTCTTTTCCTAGAATGGCCATCAGAGCTGTCGTCTTATTACCCTTGATGTCCTGATGTCATCAAAATGTCTTCCTTTCAACATTTCCTTTATCTTTGGGTAAAGAAAGAAGTCACTGGGGGCCAGATCAGGTGAGTAGGAAGGGTGTTCCAATACCGTTATTTGTTTACTTGCTAAAAACTCCCTCAGAGGCAGTGCAGTGTGAGCTGGTGCATTGTCGTGATGCAAGAGCCATGTATTGTTGGCGAAAAGTTCAGGTTGTTTTTGTCTAACTTTTTCATGTAGCCTTTTCAGTACTTCCAAATAGTCAACTTGGTTAACTGTTTGTCCAGTTGGTACAAATTCATAGTGAATAATTCCTCTGGTATAAAAAAAAGGTTAGTAACATTGTTGCAACAAGTTCCCGAACTTAATTGTCAGACCTCATACACTCTTACAATCTCACACTCTCATACTCTCTTGCACACACAAGTGCATGTTCTCCAGAGCCTGCAGGAAGAGGCTGTCAGGTGGAGGAGGACGGCATTTGGTGCCACCTGCTCTGAGGTAAGCGTCTGCTCACGCTGGCCCAGCAGAGGTCCCAGCTCCCTGGGATTCAATTTCCTCACCTCTCTGCCAACAGCAGAATCCCAAGTCAGAAGGCAGAAGGCAGGGCATGTAGCTGATGAGCCTGGGAAAGTCTGCCTGCAAGCACAGCCTGGCCTGCACCTCCACTGCACCCCTCTCTGCTGGCTTCCTTCTCAGACCGACCCCACATTCCGCAGTGGTCAGAGGAGCAGTACTTTTCCCACAAGGTCTAGCTGAGGCTCCCAGACAGCTCCAATTGGTGGACATGTGTCAGCTCAGTGCGGGGCTAGGCAGGAATGAGTTTACACTCCTGAATCAGAACCAGACAGACCCAGGAAGGGGCAGTCCCCAAAGGATACTGGGGGGCTAGTCCCAGAAAAGGAGAAAAGAACAGCCGAATGTCACTCCATGGGGACAACACCCCCTGTCCTTTGCACACCACAGGGCAGTCGGCGAAACTACGGACAGGAAAAGTCCCTGTAAACTGTGAAGTGCTAACCCCAGGGGTTGTGTTGTAAGGTGGTGGCCAGGAGACTCCTACATCCTGTTTGGAATAATGTGTGCACTCCTTTATGTCCCCAGCCATGTGGCAGGAGCTTGATGAGGGGCATGCAAAGCTGATGGGCCCAGCCTTTCCCAAGAGGTGCACTCTGTCACCCATTCTGTGGAAGTAGATAAGTGAGGCTTAGAAGGTAGTGTCTCATCCAGCTGGGCAGTGAAATTGACTGAGACATAGGGGCCTTGGGCAGGGCAACGCCATGGGCTAGAGTGGAGGACAGAGGACACTGGAGCAGGTGAGACAGGTTAGAGTGTGGAGGGGCTATATGTGCTGAGCGAGAAGCCAGTGCCTTGTGGGATGGGCCTGAATGGGGCAGGGCCTGGGTGCGCAGAGCATGTGTTGGGGCAGAGTCTAGGGTGCGTGGGGCCTGTGGGCTTATCCTTAGAGTTTCTGTGCTGAAATGGGACTGCAGGTTGTAGGTGGTGAGGAGGCTCTGTAGTAGTTCATCTATAAGTGGGTGACCCTAGTCCTGCCCTATAATCTTGGGGTAACTCAGTTTCCTCCTAGATCTGGTCCCATCTTCCTGGCACTGAAGCTGGCACTTGCTTATTGAATGCCCCTAATGCTCCACAATGGTTTGCAAAATGTATAATGAGTAATGAAGATCATTTCTTCAGGTGGGGTGGGGTGTGGGGGGGGAGTCTGTCTCTCCAGCTATAGTGTAGATGACATCTCTTCTCAGCTTCTGAGATAGCACAGTGCTCCTTGTGCAGCCTGAGACTGTGTCTTCACTTAGCTATCAGTTCCTCATTTCAGCTTGTGGTCAACTAAGATCCTAGGATCGTTTTCACAGGAGCTGCTGCCACACCATGGAGTGAACCTTGTTGTTGCTAAGAGCAGGGGCCCGAGCTCTTCACATTTGAGTGGCTTTGCCCCTAATCCTGACACGAGCCAAGGCTTGTCCCTATCTGTGTTCTCCAAAGCTGCCTTTATCCCTAGATATTTGAGGTGTCTCCTACACCCACTCTGCTTGTGATAGGGCCTGAAATGTCACCATCTGCCATGCCTTTGGTTTTTTCTTTGAAGCTTCCTTTTAAAAACATGAATGTTTTCTGAGCAGGAGATGGCCTGAATTAGGTCAGTTTTTACCAAACTCCAGTCATGTGGACATCACAGGCTGCATGCTTTGGGATCTTACACATTTAACATTTTTGCAATTGGCCGGCCCTCGCCATTTGCACTGTGCAGTGCCCAAAGAAGCCATAGCTGGGTAGTGATGTTTGTGTGCTGGTCACATATCTCTAACATGTGTTGTTATACAGATGTGAGTAATAATAACACAGTATGCTGCCTTCCCCAATTTGCCTTTGGGCCATGGCTGTCTACACAAGCCTCCTTTTCTATTTGTCCTAGAAAAAGGTGGGGTTCCCACCCCTTGTGCTTGAGCCCATTTGGGACATAGGCCATGCAAGTTTATGTTCCTTTGTGTACATCTGACATTATTGCAGGATGATGGTGCCATGCTGGCCATGCACATGCTTGCCTGTCCAGGAGAGATGGCCACACCCAGCCAAACTACTTACCCTAAGCCATATGGTCGCCAGGCCACAGGCATGTGGGGTGAACCCTCACTTCTGTTGCATGCTCACCTCTGGTTGTGTGTTTTGCAGCATCACTGCAGCCACAGCTGACCCGCACAGGTCAGTGCCAGGCCTTCCGAGGGTCCCGGCACAGGGGGGACCCAGAAATGGGACATGCAGGCCACCCTCACAGTAGGCAGCCCCAGTGCTATCTGTCTCCATGTGGAGGGTGATGCTAGAGATGGGAGCCTGGTCTCCAGCCCCACTTGGCCACAGATTTGCTGTTGGCCTCCAGCCGGATCTCACCCTCTCTGGGCCGACTTTCTCACCTGCAGGACAAGGAGATTGGACTTGGTCTCTGACATTGAAGTCATCCCGATGTGCTCTGGCTCCATCCAGCAGACTCTGATGCACCTGACTATGTGTAACATCTCGGCAGGGGAGTCACTGCAGCGCCCCCAAGCCGCACAGCAGAGAATAATTTTTAATGATGAGTTTACTTATGGCCCCACACTTGAGCTGTCCCTGAATAATAGCATTTATTGACTCCACAGAGGCAACCCCTATGCCAGGCACAGTCAATAGCACTTCACATGGACTGTAGCCATCTGAAATTGAAGCAGTTCTGAGGCAGTTCCCATAGTGGTGATGGAGAAACTGAGCCCTGAGGGGCGAGGTGACTTAGCCAATCTCACCCCAGAGAGGTAATGCCTGTTTAGTCCCAAAATCTGTGCCCTTCACTACCTCCCTGGGACATCTGGGGTGGGAGGAGCTGCTCCAAACCTCTGTGGCCCTGGAGGAGCCCCCTAGGGCTGCCACAACAAAGCACCACAGATTGGAGGGCTTAAATGGCAGAAATTCATTCTTCCACTGTGCTTAAGGTCAGAAATCTGTGGTCAAGGTGTGGGCAGGGCTAGCTTCTTCTGGGCTGTGAGGAGGATTTGGTCCAGGCCTCTCTCCAAGATTTCATGGTTTCCTGGCCATCGTTGGCATTCCTTAGCTTGTAGATGCATCACCCCAGTCTCTGCCTTCACCTTCACACAGCGTTCTCACTGCGCGTGGGTCTGTGTCCAAATTTCCCCTTTTTATGACACCAGTCATACTTCAGTATGACCTCATTTTTAGCTAATTACCTCTGCAATATCCCTATTTCCAAATAAGTTACCAGGGGTTAGGACTTCAACATATGCATTTGAGGGGGCAAAATTCCACCCATAACAGCCCCTCAGTGTGAACATCAGTCTTGTGGCTACAGCCCTGACTGGCTGTCGGCTGCTAGGGCAGTAGGAGTGCCTACTTGGTGGGGCATGTACCCCCAGGAAGCCGGGGCAGCTCCCATGTCTGAGCTGGGGGTGTGACCTTAGGGAGAAAGGCAGGGACAGGGCTGTGTGTATGTGTGTGGGTGCCGTTCACACAGTCGCTTTCCTGCAAGGGCCCTGGACTGCAGAAGGCCCAGTCTGTGGGGCAAGGATGGGGGAGGGGAGGGGGCTGGCCCTGATCATCTGTCCGTGTGTTCATTTTGATTGTGGACCACAAAAAAGAATTTCAAAAACGATTTTAAAAATTCTTATTAAAAACAGCTCCAAACCTTAAAACACAGGACCTACCTGGTAGGCAGCATGAGGAGCCAGTGGACTAATAGATGGAAACACTGTGGCAGAGCTGCTATTATTAGCTCCCGGCGCCCTGGCCTCTGAGGCAGCTCC
This sequence comes from Hipposideros armiger, assembly GCF_001890085.2. NCBI lineage: Eukaryota > Metazoa > Chordata > Mammalia > Chiroptera > Hipposideridae > Hipposideros > Hipposideros armiger. The sequence continues at coordinate 488,814 of NW_017732133.1, read as the reverse complement.
AGGCTCACAGTCTTGGCTGAGCAGAGACACCAGATCTTCCAACCCCACCTAGGGGAGCCCTTGGAGGCAGGCTGGCCTGGCCTGAGAGGATGAACAAAGGGGACGAGCCAGGCCCCACACTGGCCTGGGGCCCCGGCCGTCTCTGGACAGGTGTGAAAGCCCCAAGGCCTCCCTCCTTCACGCTGCCTTTTCCGGCCCTGCCAGCCCTGCTGCCAGGCCAACTGCCCTCGGGTCTTGGCAGCCTCTTGAAGCCTCCAGCTGGGCGGATGATGGATGGGGCCCCGTCAACGCTCGCCTGAGAGTGGATTTTGTGTGTGTTTGACATTTATTTACTGTCCGTATAAACACTAACACCTATGAAGCATGCTCCCCGTGTGATAGCTTGGCTGAGGCAGCTCTTAAATACATAAATTATGTACACCTCACTAATGAATGCCTGACAGCCGGGAAGTTCTATTTACCACTGCCCGAGTTTCCATATAAAACCCGGGCACTGGTGAGCCAGGATTTGCGCACGATCACAGTCCTGCCTGTTCAGACTCCGACTCGTTTCTTTCTTCTTTTTAAAAAATTTCTCCTCCGTCTTCTTTTTTATTTCCCCTTTTAAAGGCTTGACATAAAACTGAAGTCGATGTGTAACTTTGCTGCCTGGAGCACATGGGGGGAGCCAACCCATCTGGCACGGGCTTGCTGACGGGCGTGTGCACGAACAATATGTGGTTTGACAAATTTCAAGGCAGGCTTATGAAAAAATAACAGCGGCGCAGCCGTCGCAGTGAATGCCCGTCCACCTGCGGGCGCGAGCAGGGGTGCCAGGCCGCATGAGTCAGGGTGCCTGGCAGGGGATTAGGAGGCCCGTGTAAATCACCGTATCCACACATGTTGACATAGCAGCGTCGCTGCTCCAAGCCTTGTCTCCAGCTCCGGGGTGCGGCCGTCCTCAGGGAGCCTTGAGACCTCCCAGGCAGGGTGGTCCTCTGGCCAGCCATCTCTGGGGACTTAGTCTTCTCAACTGAGAAAGGGGAGCATGTGGTGGGCCACTGACTTCAGCTGAGCTCCAGCAGGAGAACTGGCTCATGAGTCAGGGGTGGGGACACAGGGGTCCGGCATCCAGGCAGTCCTACCCTGCAGACCCCCAGCAGCCTCAATATATCCCAGAGCTGCCACATGCTGGGAAGCCTCCGGGTGCTTCTTACCTTCTCTGTGGCTGGGTTTCCCCACCTAAAAGGTGGAGGTGGTAACAGCACGCTCCTCTGAGGGTACTGTGAGGGTTTAGCACCAAGAGTTTTGCCCACCCGGCCAGACGTGGAGTGGCTGGAGTATCTGCCAGGGACCCCTGGGTGCTTCCTGCAGGGCCAGGTGCTATGCCAGGAGGGAGGTAGGGGGATGCGGTGGCCTGCAGTGTGACTGGCCTCTTTGGGGACCTTGTATTGGCTGCTGAGGTGTGAAGAGGGGTGCCCAGGATGCCTGGCACGGGCTGACCCTCTCTTTGTGGGATGGCATTAGCCATCCTGGGTCTCCCAGGAGGAGACACAGACAGTCCTGCAGCACCGAGATCCCTGGGCCCCCAGGGCGAGTTGGCCACTAAACTATGGATACATCTTTTCTGCAGACCGTCTTTGGGCCCCCACCAGGATGGGGACCAGTCTGATTTTATATACAGAAGGTGCTCTGGCCTTGGTATACAGAAGGTGCTTGCTAAATGCCCTAGGAGGGGTAGGAGGCAGGAGTTGTGGTATGAGCTGATGTGGGGACTTGGGAATTCCCTGCACCCTCCCCTGCCTCGAGGGACAGGGCTGCCCCGCCTGGGGTTTCCCCTCCCTCAGGTAAGTTGCTTCACTTTCTGGAGTCCCAATCTCACCCTTTATCCAGCAGGGGTGTTTAAACCCCACGTGGAGGCCTGCCTCACCCAGGGTGGGTCTTAGAGGCTGTGGGCCCACAACTTGTGGGTGTAGTTGTGTGTGTTCAGAATGCCAGTCATGTCGACAAATTCCCGGAGGTCTTCTTGGAGGAGAGAGCATGCTGCTCTAGGACCATAGTGGGAGAGGCAACACGAGCAAAGCCTCAAAGCTGGAGTAACCTTGAGTGGTGGCAGCATGGAAGCCCGAGGTAGCTATGAGTCTGTGGGCAGGGACGTGCGGTGTCTACAGTTCCACACTTGCCCGCAGGGGAGTTTGCAGACCACTCTGATGCTCATAAGGCACATGAGTTGCCAAGGTCACAGAGCAAGTCGGGGTGGACTGGGACAGGAAGCAAGCCTCGCAGCCCTGCTCTGAGGAGCCCAGTCTGCTGGGACACTGGCTTGGAGGCCCAAGGAGCAGGGCCATGTGCTGCCACCTTTATTAAATTCATATTTCCACCTCCGTTCTGCACAAATATCTGTATTTACCATCAAGTTCAGCAGTATTTATTTTCTAAAGTAGTTCTGTTTAAACAAGGAGTTTCTCTCTTAAATTCATCGACTCCAATTTCCTGTGGACCCCGGCTCTCCATGGAGCTGACATTAATCATTTACATGACTGCAGGTTCTGTGGCCATGAGGCCTCCGGCAGGCGGCAGCCATGAAATCGGGCTCCACAGTGGCTCCCCCTGACTCTTCCAATTAGGACAAAGGGATTAGTCCCTGGGTCCCCCCACCCTGTCCAGCTCCCTGCTGTGCCCAGCACACCTCAGGGTGAAGAGAGGCGGAGTGTGGCCAGGGGCAGGGTGGCAGGGCCAGCTCAGCAGCATAGGGTTCCAACGCTGGCCAAGCCACCCCTGCAAGCCTCTTCCCTCTGGGAATCCCAGCTTGGACCTTGGGCATCAGGACCTAGACCCCAGGCGGCTGTCTGCATTCAATGCTGGCTCCACCAGAGATACTCTCTATGTCTCAATTTGCTTATCTGTGAAATGGGACACTATGTCCCACCTGCCTAGATGGACTGAGTTAATTCATGTGAAGTACCGAGGGTGCTGTGGGCCCTAAGTTCTGTTGCTGTTCTTATGGTTGGTGACTGGCAGGACCCCCAGGCACAGGGCTGGCCCACAACTGATGCTCCGAGGGGGTTGTTTCCACCACCTGCCTAATGACCTTCCCTTGAAAAGACTTCCCACAGTGTAGATGCTCAGGCCTTGGCATCTCCAGGGGAGGAGTAGGTGCACGAATGGCGGGACTCCTGCACCGCCTTCTGGGGGCTAAGCTTGGGACCTTCTGGAGTCTTACACGGAGTGGGCAGCCCAAGGCCCTGCTGTCTGTTTCCCACTGAGCATCTCTGTGCAGTGACATGGAGCTGGTGTGAACTGTGACAGCCAAGGGAGCTTGGATACCAGCAACAACAGGGAAGGGATGAACTGAAAGCTTATAGGGCAAGGGATGGCCCAAGTGCTGGATTTGGAAAACGACAGTAACTGGGCCAGCTCCAAGAGATCCTAAAGCTAGGATTTACTGTAACAATGTCACAAGAGGTACATGGGCTAAGGCAGCATGAACACTCACAGTGTGCAGGGCACCAGCCATTGGATCCTTTCAACAGCCCTTATTAGCCCATTGTACAGATGGGGAAACTGAGGCACAGAATGGGCAAGCAGCTCCCTCAAAGTTACTGAAAAACACATGGCTGGTGGGGACCCTGCTCTTCCTTCCAGGTTTGTGCTTGCCTGTCCCTGGTGCACTAGAGGTGGCTTTTCAGGGTGACATGCAGGATCTAAGGGGATAACTGCCTCCCAAGAACCTGGTAGCAGAGAGTGGGCAGGGCCATGGGGACACCTGGCCCTCAAGCCAGCATCAAGGCCCATAGCACCAGGCTTTTCTTCTCTGTTTTTTTTTTAATTGACAAATATAATAAGTATTGTGTATACTGGGGTGCCAAAAAAATGTATACAAGTGGACACTTTGGTCATTGTTGCTCAAGCAGTAGTTCGCTGTAATCAGAAGTGTCTGGACGCTGATGGTCACCACTTTGAGCACCTCTTGTAATTGCAGAAATCAAACATGACTTGTATTAATCTTTCGTTACTGTATATTAAGTATTACAATTTTAACAGTTTTTTCCTTTCTTAAAATGTGTATACATTTTTTTGGTACCCTCTGTATTGAAGGTGTACAATGCGATGTTTTGATATATGTGTACATTGTAAAATGACTACCACAATCAACCCAATTAACATATCCATCTCCTCACATAGTTACCATTTGTGTGTGTGTGTGTGTGTGTGTGTGTGTGTGTNTGTGTGTGTGTGTGTGTGTGTGTGTGTGTGTGTGTGTATGTGTGTGTGTGGTGAGAACATTTAAGATCTACCTTTGGTAATTTCAAATATACATTACAATGTTGTTAACTACAGTCATCACGCTGTACAGCAGATCCAGGAACTAATCCATCTTGTAAGTGAACCTTGTACCCTCCGTCTTTTCTCTTAGATTATTCAAATATGTTAGTAAAACCTCTAGGCATTCTCTCTGTAAAAAAATTAAAACCTCGAAAGTTAAGATTCATGTCCCCATGGATGGCCACCCTCTTCTGAGTCCCTGTCCCACCTCCACAGATGTCCACCTTTGCCTGTTTGGAACATATTCTTTTGGACATTAAAGCATGCTTGTATTTATATGTGTGTTTACTAGTGGAAAACATATAGCATTGCTTATGGGGCTTAACATTTTTGTTGAAATTTTCAAATAAACAGAATGGTATAAATAGAGCTCATGTGCCCATTTCAAAGCCCCATCTATCTCTTCTCGCGGCCACTCTTGGAGCCTTTATGCCCCTCCTCTGACAGATTATTTCAGGCAAACCCCAGACATCACTGTCTCATTTGTGAACATCTCCCTGAGGTAGCTTCTTCTTCCTTGAACACCATTCTATCAGCACACTTAACAAAATTAGCAGTCATTTCTTAATATCATCTAATGCCGCATCAGTCTTCAAGTTCCTCTGATTGTTTCAAAAATGTCTTCCTGCGATTGGTTTGTTTGACTTGGGATTTGCTGGGCTGTCAAAGGCTCCCCAGGGTCATGTTTCTGCGCTTCACTGTGCAGGTCGATTCCTTCACTCCCCCATGTGTCTTGGGGACCTGTCCTGTCCAAACCTGCAGCAAAGTTCAGAGTGCTTCCTGATTTATTTAGTCACACCTCTATTGACGAAGACACATTTAGGCTGGTCTGGGGTTTTGCTACAAAAACAAGACTTCAATTCGCATTCTTGTTCCACTCTTTCTGCACCCTCTGAGTGTTTTTCTGGGGACAATGGCTGGCTCTTGGGCAAACCACTTCCCCTCTTTGAGCCTTGATTTCCCCTCCATCAGGGGCGAGAATGCCTTGGATTCTGTCAGCATTAATACTCTGGGACGCCTCCCTGAGGCACACACGTTGAACCTTCATTTTTCTCTGGGAAGGGAGAGAAAGTGCTTCGCGTCTGAGACACAGGGGCTCGGTGGCTGGATCCACATGTCTGCGGGCCTCCCTTCCGTAGCCGGGCCTGTTTGCTGCTCCGGCCTCACCTGGCCTGGTTGGACCAACTCCTCCATGAGGGCAGACCTGAGAGACAGGAATGGTGCTAACTGATGAGACCTCGGGGTCTGTACTGCTTTCTGTGGCCGCCGTGGAAAAGCATCACAACTGGGGGGTTAAAACAGAAATGTGCCCTCTTGTGTTTGGAGGCCAGAGTCTGAAATAAGGCTGTTGGCAGGACCACACTCCCCCAAAGGCTCTCAGGAAGGTCCTGCCTCTTCCAGCTTCTGGTGGCTCCAGGCATCCCTTGGCTTGTGGTTGCATCCCTCTAACCTCTGCCTGTTGTCATGTGACCTCTCTCTCTATGTGTGTGCCTATGTCCTGGCCTCTTAGAAGGACACATCATTGGGTTTGGGGGTCCACCAGGATAATCCAGTATGATCTCATCTCAAGATCCCTAGCTCATTACACCTGCAGAGACCCCATTTCCAAATAAAGTCACTCTCACAGGTACCAGGCAGATGTAACATTTGGGGGACATCATTTGACCCCTATGGGTGTGTATGCTGCAGTCACAGTGAACTGCAGCCTCACCCACTGGGGAATCTGGGGGCTTCTTGGGAGGCAAAGGAAAGATCTTGGGTGGCCTCTGGGGAGGACACACTCTCCTCCCAGGTAGAGTCCTGCCTGTCCAAGTCCTGCCTGTATTCATTTTCTAAGCTGCACAAGGAGCTGACACACACTGAGTGACCACAGTAACACAGATTGATGACCTCATGGTCTCTGTGGTCAGGTGCCCAGGTATGGCCTAGCTGGCGCCTAAGCTCAGGTCTCCGGACTGACTGACATCTTTGTGTTGTTGGGGGTTGTGGTCTCATCTGGGGCTTGAGTCCTCTCCAAGTTCCCTATGGTCAGCAGACTTCAGGTCCATGCAGCTGTGGAATGAGGCTGTCCTCCAGGAACTGCCCTCACTCCCAGAGGCCACCCATGTGGCCCCCAGAAACAGTTGATATCATGGCTGTCCGCACCTTCCCAAGCCATTGGAGCACGCATCTCTCTGACACTTCACCGTCTTTTAATGTCCCCCTCTCTACCCCACCTCGTTAGGTCAGGCCCACCCAGGAGAGTCTGATTAGTAACTTGTTCACGGGTCCTTCAGCAGTCACGGGAGGGGACCTCAGGGATGGGCCCGGGGCCATCTCAGGATCCTGCCCACCACACTGCTCACGAGGAGGGGACAGTGGAACTTCAGCAGTGAGGGCTGAGTGGAGAAGACAGTCAGGGGACTGGGAGCTGGAAGAGGGAGAGCCAAAGAGATGGCATTGCTTGTGTCAGAGAAGTCACAGAAAGGGGCCAGCAAGGGCATCTCCCAAAGGCCCACAAACATGCCCTGAGAACTGACTTCACTCACAGCCAGTGTCAGGAGAGTGAGGCCATCTGCAGAAGAGCTCACAAGCCGCCTCCACCCTTCTTCCCCACAGTGTGCTCAGACGTGGCACCTGGGAGCAAGGAGAGAAATCTGCCCTGGCTCTGGGAGGGGAGGTGGTGGGACTCAGATCAAGTGTAGGCCTGCAGAATGGGACACTCTAATTCCTGAAATAAGACTCCTTTACAACTAAATACCTCCATTGCTAAAAGACAACCAGGAGTCATGGGACACACAAAGTGTGGTGAGAAGATCCCACGTGTTCACCAACCTCTATTTCATTTCCCTGTCACAGGACAGAAGGGCCTTTCCTTGGCCCCTTGTAATCCCAGGACTGGGAGAATGGTTCTGGCAGTGCAAGGGGGCTGGAGGATGTGGGCCTTTCTGGGCTTAGCCGTCAACCTCCTGCACTGGCCGTCTCTATCATTTCTTTGTGCTTGCTGAGAACCCAGTTGAGGATGCTGAGGCCCTGTGAAAAGGTAGAGCCCCCACATGGAAGGAGGCTGGACCCCCCCCCCCCCAGCCATCACAAGACTGAGGGAAAGAAACCTCAGCAGAGACATGAGGAGAGTCCCGGAAGCCGCTGGAGATGAGGCCCTGAGAAGCCAGTAGTAGAGGCATCCCCAGGCCAGGGAACACAGCACCTGAGCAGCTTCAGCCTCTTCTCCCTCCCTCTTTGGAGGCTGTTCTGCCCCTGCAGGAGTTGGAGAGTTGGAGGAATGAGATGACCAAGAATGACCAGAGATTAAAGAAACTGACTGGGATTTCCTGGGCTGGTGAGGGGTTATCAAAGTTGTTTCAGAGATGGGGAAACTGAGTCAGCCCATGCTTTGAGCCCACAGGACAGCGAGGCCCCCACTGCCCTGGGAATTCCACCGAGTCAGGACCATGCTCCCCCAGAAAATGCCCATGTGGTTCTCAAGCCAATTCTGGGCTGATGGAGTCCTAGACAAAATGTTTCCACTGTTCAGTTTCAAGCACCAGTTTGTAACCATGAGCCAGGCAGCACAGGGCCCTTAAACAAGGCTCCCTGTAAGCTTCAGTGACTTTTGAATCCTTGGCTTCGTGGTGGAGCTGAGTTACCTGTAAGACAAGATCACGCCCAAGGCCACTTGGGGATGGGGGGCGGGGAGCAGCGGGAGTGGTGGTGGGGGGGAAGGCGGAGGGGGGTTCCTTAGCTGCCACCTTGTCTCTAGCAGCCCTCTACTTGCCTGAGGAGGGGGCGGGCCCCTCTCTAGGAGCATCCCTCACCACCCCCACTTACCACATTCTTTCCCTGTGACATCACCTGGCTTAGGCAGGTGGCAGCCCGAAGCCCTGGTGGCAGGCGGACAAAGGGCAGGGATTAGGCCTGAATGACAGGCCCGACAGCGCAGCCACCTTGGATGAATCCTTGTCGGGCTGCCTCTGCCCCCAGCTAGTGGGAAGATCAGGCCCCAGACACAGTAATAGCTGGGTGTCTGTCATCACTCCCTCCTAGGTGGCCCCCTGGCCTCGTGGAATACTCACAGCATCCTCCACCCGGTGGTCCTGCTGCTCCGACTGCCGTGCTACCTGTGCAAGAGTCACCCAGCTGGAGACAGGCAGGGCCAGCGCCTGAACCCAAGGCCCTAACTCCAAGTACATACCACCCTGCTAACCTCGATTTCTCCTGGAAGTCCCCTAAACTGGCACTGCCAATCTCCATTTGCAGATGAATAAACTGAGACAGCCCAGCTGTTAGCAGCCCACGATGCCTGTTGAATGGAGGCTGGGGACTGGGGTGTCACTGCAAGGTGGGCAGAGGGTGGTCCTGGTTTGGGAGGGGTTTGGGGCATGCCATTGGGTGGTACTCCTGAGTGTGTCTATCCAACCCGAGGGGATGTGTCATTCCTAGGGGACTGGGACGAAGCCAGGAAACCCAGGTGGTCCTTTCAGCATCTGAGTCTTGCCTGTGATGGGGAGGGAAGCTCCTCCAACTCCAGTGGTCCAGAGAGGAGTCAGCCTCTGAGACCAGACACCACAGATGGGGGGCTTCAAAGTCCACTCATGACACAAGGATGCTCCTGCCCACCCCTGCCCCGTCCCAGGAGCTCCCTGGGGCCTGTGTCCCTTCGCAAGGGGGCGACCATTCCTGCATCACTGGGTTATGGTTGGGGATAGCAGAGTGCCGTGGATACAAGGCCCAGAGGCAAACGGGCCCTGGGCGAGGTGACACTTGCCCACCGTAGCCCACTCCTCCTGCTGCTCCCCTTCTCTCCACAGGTTCTTTATTCCTCCGACTCTATATCCCCTATACCCTCTCTACACTCCCCATTGCCAGTCTCCTGAAATGATCCGTCTTGGACTCAGAATCCCTCACAGCTGAGCAGATTCCCCAGGCAACTTGGGGCCTGAGTGCCCCACTGTCTATGGTGAGGCTCCCTTGTGGATCTTCAGGATCCCCAAGTTGAGCTGAGCCATGAAGAGTGGGGGGCACAGTCATATCCTCCCAGGAGCCGCGTCACAGCCAGGCTGGCCCCGCCTCGCGTGGTTATTGGGGACCCCAGCTCCTTCCCCACGGAGGCTCTGCCCGTCTCTGGTCCTGCCACCCTTCCACTCAGCTGGCAGATGAGACAGACAGGGCACGTGGTGGAGCTGTGGAAGGCCTGGCGTGGTGCCTTTCAAGCACATGGGCAGCTTCTCTCCCACTGGGTGCCTGGGCAAGAAGGCCGTGGTACCAACAATTATGGCAGGGACGCTAATGCCCATGGGGTGGCTGGCATCATTCCTAGCTGTCTCCTGGCCTGGAGGGGATCCTGGCACAGGATCCTCCCACTTGGTTCCCGTGAAGGCAGTATATGCCCAGCTTCATGTTCCCATGACCTCATTAGCAGCCCCTGGCTGGTGCCTGTGGAGGACACACATGAACAGGCCACTCAGTGTGGGAAGATGGCAGCAATGGACACCTACTCCAGGGGACCCCCCTCTGCCCGGTGACCTGGCAGCTCTTCCCACTAAGATATTGAGTCTAATTCTCGGCCCTTTGGTTTGGCTGACTGGGATTGATTGTGACAGTAGATATCCCACTATAAGGACCCCAGGACCAAACCTCAAAGAGCTGAATTCTGCCAGTAACAAGGATGAGCTTGGAGGTGGGTTTTCCTTAGAGTCTCCCATGAGAATGCAGTTGGCCGGCACTTGATTTCAGCCTTGAGAGACCCTGGGCAGAGGACCCAGACACACTAGCAGGGCTTCCAAACTGCAGAAGTGTGAGCTGACAAATGGGTGGTGTTTTAAGCCACTAAGTGTGGGTGATTCTTTGTGCAGTGCAGCAAGTGAGTACAGAGGTCATCTTAAACAAGACAGTTCCCAGCTGAACTGCCAACTGACCACAGATGCCTCAGTGCCCAGGGTCCAGTCAAGATCAGCGGGAACTGTGAGAACTGGGTGACCAGTAGACTCATGAGCAAAAAGTAAACACTTGATTTGGACAGTCAAATTCTGGGTACTTTGTTACACAGCAGGGGCTAACTGATATGGCTTGTCAACACCTAAAAGCCAGGAGGGAAGACCTGAGAGATGCAGCAGGGAGCTCTGGGGACTCTGGGGATCAGGAAGATCGAAGGGGTGTGCCTGAGCTGAGCAGGTAGGGAGGGAAGGAAGGAAGGAAGGAAGGAAGGAAGGAAGGAAGGAAGGAAGGAAGGAAGGAAGGAAAAGAGGGAGGGAGGGAGCAAAGGAGTTAGGGAGGGAGGAAAGGAGTTAGGGAGGAAGCGCGTTTCTGGCAGAGGGATAGCACATGGAGCTTGAGCTTTCAGGATCAAGGGTGGGGGGAGATGAGGCTGTCAGCTAAGCAGGGACAGGACCTCAAGGGCCTTGGGTGACTGTCCTGAGGGCAGCAGTTTGAGTAGCATGGGGACAAGGCCATGCCAGGGGTTTGGCGGTCAGCATGAAGGATGGAATTGAGGGAGAGATGGTGGAGAAGGGGGACCAGTAAGAGGACTTGGGGTGCTCACCCAGAAAGCCTCCTCTTCAGGGCTCCTGGGAACATCAGTGGAAAACTGAGGCTGATTGCTGGGGGCAGGTGGGGGTGGAAGAGGGAGGGAAGGCTGTGACTGAACCTCCTGGAAGGAGGGATTGGGCATCAAGGGACAACCCAGGTCTGCAGCCTGGGCCAGTGGGACCACTGCCCAGGGTGGGATGAAATTTCTGGGGAGTGGGGAGGAGGCTTCCTTGGGGATCCTGGCTGAGAGGGAGCTGCCAGTTCAGCTCGAGCTGGAATAGGCCAAGTCCAGGGTCTCCTAGGTGAGCTGTAAAGTGAAATTGCAACGAGAAACTCATAGCCCAGACGGCTCACTCACAGGAGCCTGCCAGCCATTCTATAGTTGGTAGACTAAGTCTCCAGGAGGTTGGGGAACCTGCCTATCATCAAATAGATGGCTCAGAGGGGTTGGACTGGGGAACGCCTGCCCCTGAAGTGCCACAGTGAGACTGCCGTGGCTGTCCCTGGGGGTGGCTTTGTGTAAGGAGGCGAAGCTGGAGCCAACCACCCACCCCTCCTTTTCTGTCCAGGCTCCATCCAGAGTGGCAGGAGCCGGGGGTGATGTGACGACTTGGAAAGCATAAGACCACATGAGAAACCAATTTTTGTCTCCACTTATGTAAAATAAAATAAAATAACCCCAAAGCATTTGAAGTTCTGCCTGCCTTGGCCTCCTTCCCTGGGGGCTGGGTTGGGACTGCCTCAGACTCAGGTCCCCAGCCCTGCTCTATCTGCTCTGCCCAGGCAAAACCAGCTCCAGACCTGGAAACAAGGCCGCCTGAGAATAAACTCGTTCTCTCAGGGGATTAGAACTATGGGCACTTAGTTTGTAGTCCTTTAGAATGTCAGGCCCCTCTTGTCTGAGAGTTTTCCCCTTTGGTCTTCAGTGAGCACATCCTGTGGGTGATAGCAGTGTCAGGCCTCCACACGAAATGGGGAGTGTGGTGTTCTGAGTAGGTCCCGCTTCTGCTCTCTGGGCACAGCTCCCTCATCTTCTGTGTGCTCTGGGCCCTGGCCCCGTGCCTGAGGAGAGTCTGCTCTCCCATCAGCCTAATTGGCTTTCTTTGGCTGCTGCATAGCCCCTTGCAAGTCCCCTCCCAGCCCATGGGAGTTCAGTAGCCCAGGGCTTGTCTGTGACTTCAGCAGTGAAGGCAGCACCTTGCAGGCAGCTATGACCGGACCACTTCTCCTCCTCCTCCTCCTCCTCCACCTCCTCCTCCTCCTCCTCTTCCTTCTTCTTCTTCTCCTTCTTCTTCTTCTTCTTCTTCTTCTTCTTCTTCTTCTTCTTCTTCTTCTTCTTCTTCTTCTTCTTCTTCTTCTTCTTCTTCTTCTTCTTCTTCTTCTTCTTCTTCTTCTTCTTCTTCTTCTTCAATATTTTATTAGGGAATTGGGGAAGGGGAACGGTGTTGGGGAATTGGGGAAGGGGAACAGCCAAGTTGTTGTCCTTCAATCTTAGTTGTGGAGGGTGCAGCTCAGCTCCAAGTCCAGTTGTATTCTGGCCACCTTTTGGCAGCTCGCAGCAGCTCAGCTCAAGGTGCTGTGTTCAATCATAGTTGCGGGTGGACATAGCCCACCATCCCATGCGGGAGTTGAACTGGCAACCTTGTTATTAGGAGCATGTGCTCTCACTAGCTGAGTCATCCTGCCACCTGTTGGCAGCTCAGTGGCAGCTTAGCTCGGGCTCAGCTCACTGGCCCATGTGGGAATTGAACCAGTGACACTGTTGCTCAGAGCTCATACTCTTAGCCAACTGAGCCACTCAGCCTGCCCCACCACGCTACTTCTTGAGACAGAATTCTCAGCGATCTGTTGCGAGTCTTTGTTTTCTGGTCCCCAGACTTCTCCCTCCTCCTCCGCCCTCCTTTTTCTGCTGCCTCTCTTTTTCCCTGCTATGGGCTGAATTGTGTCCCTCCAAATTCGCAATTTGAAGTCCTAACTCCGCACCTCAGAATGTGATTGTGTTTGGAGATCGGGTCTTTACAGAAGTGATTAAGGTAAAATAAGGTTGTTGGGGTGTGCACTTATCCAATACAACTGGTGTCATTAAAAGAAGCAGTTAGGACGTAGACACGCACAGAGAGAAGACCATGTGAGGACACAGGGACAAGATGGCTGTCCATATGCCAAGGAGAGAGACCTCAGGGGAAACCTACTCTGCTGAAACCTTGATCTCAGACTTCCAGCTTCCAGTCTCTAAGAGAATAAATGTCTGTTACGTAAGCCGCCCAGGCTGTGGTGCTTTGTTAGCCCCAAGAAACAAATCCTCTCTCTGCTATCAGCCTTCAGCAAGTATAAAGCTACTTTGGATGGATTTATATTTACTCTGATCTTGGCCGAAGCAATTTGACAGATTACATGATGTTACTAGTCATTGTGTCTCAGACACTTCTCAGGCTCACCTTCTATGGTGGGCTCTAAGCAGTTTATTTTCTACTTCTTCCAGGACAGGAATTCTGGAAACACTCTACTCCCTTTCTGTTCTCTCATCAATCTACCAGTTCTCTCCTGAGCTCCTTTGTTTCCTATAACTACTGCACACTCACCCACCCCAACCCCTGCTTTACCCACCTCTTCTCCCAGAGCCACTTGTTCAGAGTTCTATGTGTCACTGTAAACACATGGGTCATTGTCTTTCCAATCTCTGATAATGGATTCCACCCCACCTCCTGCCCAACCCCTTCACCACTACCATAACCCCAGTGTCACACATTGCAGCTGTTCTTCTTTACCCCTCCCGCCCCCCGCCACACACACACACACACACACACACACACACACACACACATATCCCATTTCTGGTACCAACTCTGTCCTGACATGAGTTAGGATAAGCTAGGTTCTGCTGCAAAAACAAATGACATGATTTTCAGGCTTAATGCTCTGAAGGCTTATTTCTCACACATACTTCATCTCGCACAGGTCAGCTGGGGCCCCACATCCCACAAGACACTCAGGGTCCCAGGCGACCAGCAGCTCCATTTTCCTGCAGCAGTACCTGAGGCCCCAGCTGGGAGGCAGAGTCTGGCTGTCCTCTGCTCCAGCCTGGCAATGAGACCCAGCACTCTGCCCACAGACCCTGGGCCAAAACTAGTCCTGCATTCCTACCTAGTTGCAGGAGGCTGGGAATGTGGAGTAGGAACGCAAGACATTTTGTGCAGAAAACCAGAGAGGTGTCCATAGACACTGAGGCCTGAGGAACACTGGGGTGGCCGCCTTCCCTCTGCAACTAACCAGCATATATCGAGTCTAGGGCTCTTCTTCTCCCACTCTGCAAGCTCACCTCAGCTCCTGGGCATCACACTTGGTTCTCAGGAGCCTCAGCTCTGGATCTGGTTCAGGACAAAAGGGAAAATCCAAAGGCCCCCACAAGGTCTTCTTTCTAAAGCCTGGGCTGCCTACCACCAATGACTTCACCAGGTTCCCTACTTAGATCCGGAGGCCAGGTGGCCCACTTGGATGCTGTGCCCATGTTTTCTCCATGTCCTCACTGTTCCCAGACTTTAAGGCTGACTGTGAGCCTTATGAGGACTGTGGGGAGGCTGAGGGGCTGGCCTGGGTCACAGTCAGCTCCACAGGCCTGTTCCCGTGCAGTAACAGAACTGCTCCCTGTCTGTCCATCCAGGAGACAGCACCACAGGCTGTAGCCCCTCTACTAGAATGAGCTGTTCAATCCTCTCATCCTTCTCTGTACCTCCCTCCCTCCCTCCAGGATCCTGTATTGGGTCAGGCCCTGAGCTAGTTCTGTCCTCCCAGACCCTTAGACCGATAGAGACAGGGCCACTCACAGTCAGCGCCATGAGGGTGGAAGTGGGAGCTTCTGGATGGGCCCCTGGAAGGCTTCCTGGAGGAGGTAATGGTGTGCCCAACCAGAGGATGAGCAGGTGGGGCCCTGCACAGGGATGAGGTGGGTGGGACAGAATTCCGAGTAGAGGAAAGAACATGGGCAAAGGTGCTACTTAGGGGAAAGACCCTTGAATATTGGCAGATAGCCCCTCCTGCCCATGGACCTGACACAATCTCACACTAAGTCCTCTGGGGCCACTGGCTACTCCCATACTAGGTGGCCCTCTCAGCCCCAGACTCACCTGCCATTCCTTTGCCTCCTGCCCTTTGGGCTTGCTGCCCTGCACCCAAAGTAGCTGCACCCTCCACCTCCTGCCCTCTGGGCACCTGCCAGAGTAGGGACTTCAGCCCAAGCCCCCATTGCCCCACCCCTGCCCTGGCCCCCACCTGCAAAGGGGAGATGCACCCACCCCTTGCCTCCACAGGCCTCCCCCAGGTTACGGAAACAGCCCATTACACCCAGTGCGGATAATGGCCCCTCAATTGAATTAAGAAAGTTCATGGGAAGCCCAGGCATGGAATCCGTTTCCGTAAAAGTCCAAATTTGGGACAGCGGTAGGAGTAGGGGGTAGGGAAGGGACTGTGAATCCACCAAAGAAAACACCCCGTGCATTTGTTTCCAATTCCCCTTCCAGCATGCTCACTCTCTCCCTGCTCTCCCAAGGACCTTGGGCGTGGGGCCAGACGCTGCGTTAGTAATTCTCTCTCATTAATGGGTAATTTCCCCTCCGGTGGAGGGAGGAAGGAGGAGAGCCTTGTGGGGAAGGCAGGCTGCATGCAGCCCTCCCACCTGGAACCCCTTGACCCCCTCTCACCAGGATCCCCATTGACAAATGGGGAAATCAAGGCTGGAGCTGGCTGTGGCTTATCCAAGCTCACTCAGTAGGAGGCGGGGCCCAGCATTGTCTGAGTGTGAGCTGTCAACAATGTCACAGAACAAGGGGGCATGAGAGGGAGGCACCAAGAGGGCCACAAAGCCTGAACACCATTCTGTGGGTGGGTGGAGAACAGAGCAGAGGCCCTGGCAGGATTCTGGGCCCGCCTTTAGAGGCTGTGGGAAGCTGGCTTGCCCACGCTGAGCCTTGGTTTTCCACCTGCACAAGGATGTGTTTCAGAGGTAAGCTGGCCCTTGCTGGGGTGAATCCGACCACCACGAGGCTCCTGCCACTCTGAGACACCACGGTGTTAGTTTAGGGACATCTTTCCCTGCCCACTCTCTCACCACCCTTGAACCCTGCTCACAGATTTGCAGACCACTGCCTTCAAAGATGCCCAGAGAATGACCATGGATAGCCATGCATTCAGTTCCTTGATGATGTTGTATGATATAAACAGGCCCAGGGGCTGGGACTGAAGATGTGGCACCTGAGGTGGGAGCAGGTGGAGGGAAGCCCTGTGGGAGAGGTAGAAAGGGTGTGGGGTTTGGAGCTCACAGACTCTCTGGCCCTGCTGTGGTCCTGACCGTTGTGATCGTGGGGAAGAGGGACCAGGCTGAGCCCAGGGTCCTTCCATTCCATCCCTGGTGCAGGGGCCTGACCTCGCATTCTGGGCAGGACCATTTTAGAAATGGGTCAAGTGGCTGTGCTGGACCCTCTGCCCAGAGACAAAAGCCCCACCTGCTCCTCACCAGTCTGGCCTGTTGTTTCGTAAGCTTCTGGGCCCCAGGTAGATCTCTGGTCAGAGGCACATGGGACATGTCCAGGAAGCTATTAGACCCAGGTTCCAGCCCAGCTCAACCCAACTCCCAGAGTGGCTGAGTGTGACTCCAAACGGGGGCACGGCCTCAGAGGCCCATGTGCAGGATCCCTGGCAGAGCTGCCCTCACAGTGCAGTGGAGGACATGGACTAGTCAGAGCACAGAGGGACACTGAGACCTGAGGGCTGCACCGCAGTGGCCTGGTGTCTGGGAGCAGGCTCCTCCCTGCCAACCTTGATAGACAGAGTGTGACTAAAGGGCAAAACATGAGGCTAATGGAAAGCAAACACCAAGGGACTCGGAGCCACACGGTGTTTTCTCAGCAGCTTGCTGCACGGCCTGGTGGCTGGGCCAAGGGCTGCAGTGGTGTCAATCACTCCCGCTGTTTGTCTAACCTCGTGGAGTGTGTTTCTCTTTATTAGCAGAACACAGATAGGGAAGTCGATCTCTCCGCAGATGTGGCTGCAGGAATGCGCCCTCCCAGTATAGCAGAGGGCGGGGGGGGGGGCTACAGCCGGGAGGACCTAGTGCTAGACCCCAGGCTTTGAAGACTGTTGGGTAATGCTGTGCTGAGCACTCACATGGTTCTGTGGAGGGCGCTTTACAGGTACTTCCATGGAGGGGGTCATCACCCCACCCTGTGAATCTGGGCTGTCTTTGCCACTTGCTTGGACAACAGAATGAGATGCCAACAGTGTCTTGGATCCAAGCCTCAGAGACTGGCACACTCCTACCTTTATTGGCATTGATCGCCTAGTGCAAACAGCCTGGACTAGCCAATTAGAGGGTGACAGTCACGTGGAGTAGAGAGTTGTCATGCCAGCTGAGGCCACCTGAGATCAGCCTCCAGCCAGCCAGCCATCAGGTGTGTGAGAGACCAAGCTGGCAGAGCTGCCTGCCCAGTTTACACATTCCTTCTGTTGGGTTGTCAGACAATTCATGATGCATTTTTGCAACAAAAAACAGAAAAAAATACGTCATGACTTTTCTGACAACCCGATACATCCTAGTCAGTCCAGCCAAGACCAGACAAACTACCCAGCTGACCCATAGTGTTGTGGGTAATGATGAATGCGTTCTGAGTTATGGGGTGGTTTGTTATGCAGCATTAGCTAACTGATATCTCTTCCAATTTGTCTCGCTCACTGGGGCTAGATTCACATGCCCCACCAACGGCTTTATTGGGCTCTCACATTTCCCTGGATGAGTCACGAGTTCCCTGCCCTAATCACCCCAGGCCCAGGTACCAGACAACTTGGGGCAACCCTGTGCCCCATAGCCCACTGAAATGATTCAAACTGGCCAACCCCCAGCCTGGTTACACTGCCTTGCCTTTCCTGCAAAAACCACAAGGCAGAGAGATCTCTCTGTCTTCCTCTTTTTATAAGGACACTAACCCTATCATGAGAAGCCCATCCTCATGACCTCATTTAAACTTAATTACCTCCCAAAGGATCTATTTCCACATACCGTCACATTGCAGGTTTAGGACTTCAATACATGAATTGGAGTGTGTGCGGAGGCAGGCATTAACATTCAGTCCATAACAAGTGGCAAACTGAATTTAACAAAATAGTAAACATGTTATGCACCATGATCAAGTGGGATTTATCCTAGGAATGCAAAGCTGTTCTAACATAAGAAAATCAATCAGTGTAATAGATCACATTAATAGAAGGAATAAAACCACAAGATCATCTAATTGACACAGAAAGTCACTTGACAAAATCCAAGACCCTTTCATAATAAAAATACTCATAAAACTAGAAATGGAAGTTAAATTTCTCAACAAAGTAAAGGGATTTATGAAACCCCACAACAAACATCACACTCATTGGCAAAAGACTGAAAGTTTTTCCCCTTCAGATCAGGGGCAAGACAAGAATACCCACTTTTATCACTACTATTCAATTTTGCACTGGTCTAGCTAGAGCAATTAGACAAGAAAAGAAAATGGTCTCTCTTTTGTGTGCTTGCTTCTGTCTTCTTCTTATAAGGACACTATCCCTATTGTATTAGGCCCCCACACTTATGACCTCATTCAACATTAATTACCTCCTGAAAGGCCCTGTCTCCAAATACAGTCACAATGGGAATTAAGGAGTCAACATATGAATTGGGGGTGGGGCATAATTCAGTCCAAGCAGCCACTTTTGGTTTTGCTTATTTTCTCTATTGTCTTTCTATCCTCTTTTTCATTGATTTCTGCTTGAATCTTTATAATTTCCTTTCTTTTATGAGCTTTGGTTTTGGTATGCTTTTATTTCTTAGTTCCTTAAGGGGTAAACTTAGGTTATTATAATCCATTCATTCATCAGTGGACACTTAGGTTGTTTCCATGTCTTAGCTATTATAAATAACGCTGCAATGAACATGGGAAGACAGATATCTCTTCAAGATGGTAATTTCATTTCCTTTGAATATATATCTAGAAGTGGAATTGCTTGATCAGATGGTAGTTATATTTTTAATTTTTTGAGAACCCTCTATATTGTTTCCACAGTGGCTATATCAAGTTACACTTTCACCTACAGTATACAAGTGTTCCTTTTTCTCTATTTGCTGACCAGCACATATTATGTCTTGTCTTTTTGATAGTATGAGGTGTGATAAAAACATACAGTGAATGTTTAAATAAAAAAATTTATTACAGTAAAAGACACATTGCCATTAGTCCCTTTCAAAATACTTTCCCTCACTTCAAACACACTTATCCCATGGTTCTTGCTACTTTCTGAAGCAGTTCTGGAAGTCCTCTTTCATGAGTGTCTTTAGTTGTGCTGTCATGGCTGCCTCAATGTTCTGAATGAATTCAAAACATTTACGTTTCATGGTCGTTTTGACTTTGGGGAAGAGCCAGAAGTCTCAGATCTGGTGAATAAGGTGGATGAGGACACACCGTAATATTTTTATTTTACAGAAATTGCCATACTAGACGCGATGTGATACATGGAACTTTCTGTTGTGATCAAACAATACAGTGAATTCTGCTGCCAGGTGCCATCCAACAGAAAGGCAGGGACCTTCAATACGGAAAGAGGAGCATCGAACCTTAGTAACTGTGTGACAGGTTTCAACTTGTTTAGTGCAGTCAGTCAGATGTGAGCTACGGTTGAGGGAAGGTGTGTTTTAAAGTGTGCTGTAAATCATCCTCCATCATGACAACGCTCCATGTCACACATCACTTCTGGTATATGGCAATTTCTGCCAAATAAATACATTACGGTGTGACCTCATCCACCTTATTCACTTTATCTGGCATCATGCAACTTCTGGCTTTTCCCCAAAGTCAAAATGATTCAGGACATCAAGGCAGCCATGACAGCATAACTAAAGACAACCACAAAAGAGGACTTCCAGAAGTGCTTCAGAAAGTGGCAAGAACGATGCAGTGTGTTAGAAGCGAGGGGGGATATTTTGAGATGGATTAATGGCAATGTGTTTTTATTTTATTTATTTATTTAGTTAGTTAGTTAGTTAGTTTTTGTTTTTATACTTGGTTTCTCTTTTTTTTATTGTTAGTTTCAGGTGTACAGAACAATGCAATAGTTATCTTTTTCACTCTTCAGATAGAAGCAACCCCACTCCCCCATCTACTGCCCTCCCACCCCCGATATCATACTTATCTATTACAATTCCATTGACTCCATTCCCACTCTCTACTCCACGTCCTGTGACTATATGTATATATAATTATATTTAACATAAAATATTATTCAACATCAGTTCAGAAATACAGTGCGGTGGTCAGG
>NW_017732133.1:424729-467530 GCF_001890085.2 Hipposideros armiger | reverse complement strand
TGTGGAGGGCAGTGTCACTGGCCCTCATGTGTGGGATCCGAACCGGGGCCCTCTGGCATCCCAAGCCAGTTCTTAACCATCGCGCCACTTGGCTGGCCCTGATCATTTCTTTTGCTGTGCAGAAGCATTTCAGTTTGAGGTAGTCTTACTTGTTTATTTTTCCTTTTTCTGCCTTTGATTTTGGTGTCAAATCCAAAAGAAATCATTGCCGAGACCAATGTCAAGGAGCTTTCCCCCTATGTTTCATTATAGAATTTTTAGTTTCAGGTCAATTAAGTCTTTGCTTCACTTTAAGTCAATTTTTGTACGTGGTGTAAGATAAGGGTCCAATTTTATTCTTTTGCATGGAGATATCTGGTTTTCCCAATACCATTTATTGAAGAGACTACCTTTTCCCCATTGAGTATTTTCGGCTCCTTTGGAAATAAGAATTGACCATATGTGTGGGTTTACTTCTCGGCTATTACTTCTGTTCTATTGGCCTATGTGTCTATTTTTATGGCAGTACTATACTGTTCTGATTATCATAGCTTTGTAATTTAGTTTGAAATTAAGGAGGTGTGATGCCTCCAACTTTTTTCTTCATTCTCAAGATTGCTTTGGCTATTTGAAGTCTTCCATATAGATTTTAGGATTGTTTTTATCTATTTCTGTAAACAACATCATTAATATCTTGACAGAGATTGCATTGAATCTAGAAATGAATTTGGGTAGTATGGACAGTTTAACAATGTTAATTCCTCTGATTTAACAGTGCTAATTCTTTTGATTCATGAATACAGGACGTTCGTGCATTCCTCAATTTCTTCCATTGTATCTTACAGTTTTCAGTGTACAGATCTTTCCCCTCCATCATTAAATTTATTCCAAAATATTTTATTGTTTTTGGTGCTATTGTGAATGAGATTGTTTTCTTCCTTTTTCAGATATTTCATTGTTAGTATATAGAAATACAACTGATTTTTATATGTTGATTTTCATCTCCTGCAACTTTACTGAATTTCTTTATTAAGTTTAACAGTTTTTTGGTGGCATCTTTAGAGTTTTCTATATATAAGATCATGTCATCTACAAACAGGGACAATTTTACTTCCTCTTTTCTGATTTGGATCTCCCTCTCTCTCTCTCTTTTCTGCCTCATTGCTTTGGCCAGGACTTTCAGTACTATGCTGAGTAGGAGTAATGAGAGTAGGCACTCTAGTCATGTTTCTAATCTCAGAGAAAAACCTTTCAATCTTTCACCATTGAGTATGATGTTAGCTGTGGGCTTGTCATATATAGTCTTGATTATCTTGAGGTAACTTCCTTCTATTCCCAATTTGTTGAGAATCTTTATCATGAAAAGATGTTAGATTTTGTCAGATGCTTTTTCTGAATCTATCGAGGTAATTATATAATTTTTATTATTCATGCTCTTAATATGATATGTCGCATTTATTGATTTGCATATGTTGAAACATCCCAGGGATGAATCCTACTTAATCATGGTATATACAATCTTAATGTGATTTTAAATTCAGTTTGCTAATATTTTGTTGAGGATTTTTCATCTACATTAATCAGGGATATTGGCCTTTAGTTTTCTTGCATTGTCCTTATCTGGCTTTGGTATGAGGATAATGCTAGCCTCATAAAATGAATTTGGAAGTATTTCTCCTTTTCAATTAATTCTTTAAATGTTTGATAGAATTCACCAGTAAAGTTGTCCAGTCCTGGATGTTTCTTTGTTACGGTTTTTGCTTACTGATTTAACCTCCTTACTTGTTACTGGACTGTTCAGATTTTCTATGTCTTCATAATTTAGACTTGGCGGATTGCATGTTTCTAGGAATTTATCCATTTCTTCTAGGTTATCCAATTTGTTGATGTATAATTTTTCATAGTAGTCTCTTATAATTCTTTGTATTTCTGTGGTGTCAATGTAATATTCCCTTTTTTACTTAAAATTTTATTTGGGTCATCTTTTTTTCTTGGTTAGCTTAGCTAAAGGTTTATAAATTTTTTTTCTCTTTTCAGAGAACCAACTCTTAGGTTTGTTAATCTTTTCTATTGTTTTCCTAGTCTCTATTTCATCTATTTCTGCTCTGTCTTTATGATTTCCTTCCTACTGCTAACTTTGGACTTAGTTTGCTCTTTTTCCATTTTCTGAAGTGTAATGTTAGATTATTTACTTGAGATCTTTCTTTTTGCTTGATGTATGCATTTATAGTTATAAACTTTTCTCTTATAACTACTTTTGCTGTATACCATAAATTCATACATTGTGTTTCCATTTTTATTTGTCTCAAGGTATTTTTTTATTTCCCTTTTTAATTTCTTCTTTGAAACATTGATTGTTCAAGAGTGAGTTGTTTTATTTTGATGTGTTTATGAATTTTCCAGCTTTCTTCTTTTTGTTAATTTCTGGTTTCATGCCAATGTGGTCAGAAACGATATTTGAGGGACCGGACAAGGGGCTCAGTTGGTTAAGAGTTAGCTTAAGAGCATGAGCTCTTAGCAACAGGGCTGCTGGTTTGATTCCCTCACAGGCCAGTGATGCTGTGCCAGAGCTGAGCTGCTGCTGAGCTGCTAACAGGTGGCAGGCATGGCTCAGCTGGTGAGAGTACATGCTCCTAACAATAAGACTGCCTGTTCGATGGTGGGCTACGCCCGCCCACAACCAAGACTGAACTTAGCACCTTGAGCTGAGCTGCCGCCCAGATGACTCAGTGGATAGAGTGTGCGCTCTTAACAAGGCTGCTGGTTCCACTCCCACATGGGATGTTGGCTACGCCCATCTGCAACTGAGATTGTTAACACAGCGCCTTGAGCTTAGAGGCCACGAGCTGCCGACGGACAGCCAGATGGCGACTGGTGCCCTCCACAACTAAGACTGAAGAACAATAACTTGGCTGGTCCCCCTCTCCAATTCCCCAACACTTTTCCCCTCCCCCAAATCCCCAGTTAAAAAGAAAGATACTTGATATAATTTCTATCCTCCTGAATTTTTTGCGACTTATTTTGTGTGCTAAGATATGATATAGCCTAAGAAATGTTCCATGTGTGTTTGAGAAGAATGTGTATTTTGCTGCTGTTGGATGGAATGTTTTGTACATATTCTGCTAGAGTCATTTGGTCTATAGTGTTCAATTTTGCCATTTCTTTATTGAATCTCTGTCTGGATGATCTATTTATTGTTGAGAGTGGGGTATTAAAGTCCCCAACTACCATTGTATTGCTGTTTATATTCCCTTTTAATTCTGTTAGTATTTGCTTTATATATTTAGGCATCTAATCTTGGGTACATAATTAAAAAAATATTTTTATTAAAATATAGCTAACATACAATATTATATTAGTTTCAGAGGTACACCATAGTTATTCAATATTTATATACCTAAAGAAGTGATCACCATAAGTCTAAAAACAATCTGACACTGTACCATGCTATCATAATATTATTGACTATATTCTCCATGCTGTATGTACATCTCCATGACTTATTTGTTTTATACTTGGAAATTTGGATCTCTTATTCCACTTCTTCTTCCCCACTTTTGAAGTTTATCAATTACAGCTGACCTTCAATATTATTTTATATTAATTTCAGGTGTACAGCATAGTGTTTAGACATTTATATAATTTAAGAAGGGACCTCCCTAACTAGTCTAGTATCCACTTGGCATTATACATAGTTATTACCATATTATTGACTATATTCCCTATGCTTTATTTTACAGCCCCATGACTAATTTATAACTACCAATTTGTAATTTTTATTCCCTTCACCTTTTCACCTTGCTCCCCTTAACACCCCCATCTATCACTCCAACAAATCTTGTACCCATTTAAAACCATACATAGTTATTACAATATTACTACTCTATTCCTTATGATATATCTTACATCTCCAAGATTACTGTGTAACAACCGATTTGTGCTTCTTAACCCTTCCCCTTATTTTCACCCACACCCCAACACCCCTTCCATCTGGCAGCCATTAAAATGTTTTCTGTATTTGTGAGTATGTTTCTATTTTGTTTGTTAATTTTGTTCTTAGATTCCACATATAAGCAAAATCACATTGTGTCTGCCTTTCTCTGCCTGACACTCCACTTAGCTCCAGTTCCATCCATGTTGCTGCAGGTGGCAAAAACCCATTCCCTTCCATGACTGAGCAACATTCCATTGTATATATGTACCACCTCCTCTTTATCCATTCATCCATTGACAGACACCCAGGCTGCCTCCACATCTTGTAAACAATGCTGCAATGAACATATGGGTGCACATGTCTCCTCAAAGTAGTGTTTGTGTTTCTTCAGATAAATACCCTGGAGTGGGATTACTGGGCCTTTCATTGTCTTTTCTTTTTTGTTTATTAAAATTCATTGGGGTGTACAATGGTCAACAAAACTACATAGGTTTTAAGTGTACAACGCATAATATATCATCTATATTTTGCATTATGTGTTCACCACCCAGAGTCAGTTCTCCTTCTATCACCATATATTTGACCCTCTTTACCCTCTTCTACCAGCCCCTTTCCCCTCTTTCCCTCTGATAGCCATTAAACTGTTGTCTGTGTCTATGAGTTTTTGTTTCTTTATTTGTTTGCCTTGTTCCTTTGTTGACTTTAGTTTTATATCCCACATGAGTGAAGTCATATGGTTTTCGACTTCTTCTGTATGACTTGTTTCATTTAGCATAACAATCTCAAGATCCATCTATTTTGTCGCAAATGGCAGTATTTCATCTTTTCTTATGACAGAGTAGTATTCCATTGTGTATATGTACTACATCTTCTTTATCCAATCACCTATCGAAGGACACTTTAGTTGTTTCTGTGTCTTGGCCACTGTAAATAATGCTGCAATGAACATTGGAGTACATATATCTTTACAGATAAATGTTTTCAGATTTTGGGGGTAGATACCCAGAAGAGAGTCATTATGCTTTCTTATAGCCTTTGTTTTAAAGTCTATTTTGTCAGGTATAAGTATTGCTATCCAAGCTTTTTTTGTTAATTTCATGAAATATCTTTCCATCCCTTTATTTTCTGTCTGTGTATGTCTTTCAATCTGAAGTGAGTCTCTTGTAGATAGCATAAGTAAGTGTTTTGTTTTCTTACCCATTCATCCCTCTTATGTCTTTTGATTGGAGTATTTAACCCATTTACATTGGGAGTAATTATTGAGAGATATGTAGCTATTGCCATTTTATTATTCATAGTTTTGATTTTTTTCCCCCTGTCTTAAAGAAATCCCTCTAACATTCTTTGTAATAGTGGTTTGGTGGTGATGAACTCCTTTAGCTTTTTCTTGTCTGGGAAGCTCTTTATCTGCCCTTTGATTTTAAATGACTGCCTTACTGGGTAGAGTAGTCTTGGTTGTAGGTCCTTGCTTTTCATAACATTGAATATTTCCTGACAATCTCTTCTGGCCTGCAAAGTTTCTGTTGAGAAATTAGCTGACAGTCTTATGGGAGCTCCCTTATAAATTACTAGCTGCCTTTCTCTTGCTGCTTTTAGGATTCTCTCTTTGTCTTTAACCTTTGCCATTTTAATTATAATGTATCTAGTTGTGAGCCTGTTTGGGTTCATCCTGTTTGGGACTCCCTGTGCTTCCTGGACTCTATTTCCTTCACCAGGTTAGAAAAATTTTCAGTGATTATTTCTTCAGATAGGTTCTCAATCTTTAGCTTTCTCTCTTCTTCTGATATCTCTATGATGCGAATGTTGTTATGCTGGATGTTGTCCCAGAGGACCCTTAAGTGATCCTCATTTTTTATTTATTTATTTATTTATTTATTTATTTATTTATTTATTTATTTATTTATTGTTAGTTTCAGGTGTACAGAACAATGCAATAGTTACCTTTTTCACCCTCACAAAGTAACAACCCCCCTCCCCGCATCTATTGCCCTCCCACCCCCAATATCATGCTTATCTATTACAATTCCATTGAATCCGTTCCCGCACTCTACTCCATGTCCCGAGGTTATATGTATATATAATTATAGTTGACATACAGTATTATTCAACATCAGTTTCAGAAATACAATGCAGTGGTCAGGCCTCTACATCAACTATGAAATGGACTCCCCAAAAGGACATGGGTCCATCTGGCCCCCTAAGAAATACTTACAACATTATTGATTGTATTCCTCGGACTGTCTTTTGTGATCCTCATTTTTTTTAAATTCTTTTTCCTTTTTGCTGTTCTGATTTGGTGTTTTCTGCTACCTTGTCTTTCAAATTGCTGATTTGACCCCCTGCTTCATCTAGTCTGCTGGTGATTTCTTCTAGTGCATTCTTCATTTCAGTTATTGCATCCTTCACTTATGACGGTTTTTTTTATGCTTTCTATCTCTTTGTTGATGTTCTCACTAAGTTCTTTGAGGATTCTTTTAACCTTTGTTTTGAACTCTGTATATAATAAGTTGCTTGCCTCCATTTCATTTAGTTCTTTTTCTGGATTTTTCTCCTGTTCTTTCATTTGGGATGTATTTTTTGTTTTCTCATTTTGGCTGCCTCTTTGTATTTGTTTCTATGTATTAGATAGATCTGCTATGTCTCCCAGTGTTGGCCAGGTCGCCTTCTGTAGTAGATGTCCTGTGACACCCAGTGACACAGTCTCCCTGATCGCCTGAGTCGGGTGCTCCAGGAGTGTCCCTTGTGTGGGTTGTGTGTGCCCTCCCTAATGTTATAGTTGAGGCTTGATTGTTCTTGCTAGGTCAGTAGGTGTGTTTGACCCTTAGGCTGACTGGCTATGGGGTTTGGCACATCCACAGCTTATGGGCTGTTGTGTGGGAGGCTTACTACACTGAGTGGGATTTGCCCCAGTGGGTTCTGGTGCCTATTGAGAATGCCCTTTGTGTGTGCAACTTGTGGGGCTAATTGACTGGTGCTCTGCTGTGGTCCAAAGCCAACCTCCAAATATGTTGGTTATGAGGCCTTTTGGGTGGGGCTCCAGTGCAGGCCCAGGTCAGCCACTGCCTGTGACTGGCCAGGAGATACTTGGTAGGAGTTACAAAGTGATCTGCAATTTTTTGCTGCCTGTGCTGGACCTGGAGGCATGTGGAAGAGACCATGCTGTGAACTTAGGACAGCTGCCACCAGTACCAGGTCTGGGGTAGCTCTGCAAAAGCCAGGATACCCTGAGGTCTTCTACCACCTGCCAGTTCCCTTGAGGTTCAGCCACTGATAACACCTTTTACAGTATGAGAGTTGAGTGAGGCAGGGTCTCAGGGAGTCACTAAAGTTGGAAGAACTGTGGTCATGAGATTAATGTAAATTCTAGTTTGGTGCCAGTGCTGAGCCTGGAGCAACTCAGCAAAAGTCTCAGAGCACACCAAGGCCAGTCGCTGCCCACCTGGGTCCTGCCGGACTCTGATAGTTTTCCAAGTAAGAGTGCAGTGTGGGCAGGGCTGGTTGTTCATGGAGAAACTGCCTCCAGTTGTGTGTGAGTTGCATGGGACAGGTTCCCGGTGAGTCAGCATGGCAGAGCAGCAGAGCTCAACAGGCCAATCAGATTCATATTTGGCCGGAGGAGGTGGGCTCAACACAAGAAAGATGGCACCTGCCTGCTGGCTGCATGAAGATGGACCCTTCACCAGGAAAATGCCAACTGTCCTCCAGTCCTCCCCCTATAGCCACACACCTCAGCCTGTCCCCACCCCCTGTATGTCTCTGAGGCACCCTGAGTCACCATCCCTCTGCTAGAGCCCAAAGTAAGTGCCTGCAAGTGAGTCTGTGTGCAGGCCATTTAAGAGAATGTCTGTTTCCCACAGCCTGCCAGTCCACCCAAATGGTCTAAATCCCCACTGTTTTTCACAGCCAGATGTTGTGGGGGCTCCTTTTTTCCACACTAGTACTCTGGGCTGGGGAGCCTGGTGTGGGGGCCTGGGGTCTCTCACTTCCCCGGGGCGAACCAAAGCAGCCAAGATATCCTTCCTGATTTTCAACTGCCACACACAAGTGTATGGCCCATTCCATGTCCCTGACCCTCCTATTGGGTGCATACTTTTTACAACTGTTATATCTTACTGAATTTACCCCTTTATCATTATATAATAACCTTCTTTGTCTCTTATGACCATTTTTAACTTAAAGTCTATTTTGTCTTATATAAATATAGCCATCCCTGCTTGCTTTTGGTTGCCATTTACTTGAAATATCTTTTTCCATTCCTTTACTCTCAGCGTATGTGTGTCCTTAGAGCTAAAGTAAGTCTGTTGTAGGCAGCAGATATACCTACATATAGATATAGTCAAAGTTTAGGCAGATTTAGTGTCTGGTGAGGACCTGCTTCCTGGCTTGCAGATGGCCACTTCCTCCCTATGTGCTGACATGGTCTTTCCCAGGTGAATGCATGTGGCCTCCTATCTCTTCCCTTTCTTATAAGGATAGTAACCCCAACATAAGGGTCCCACCCTCATGACCTCATTAAACCTAATTGCCTCCCAAAGGTCCCATCTCCAAATACCATCCCATTGTGGGTGTGTGGGTGTGTGTGGGTAAGGCTTTAATACAGTAAGTTCCTAATTTATGAACGAGTTCAGTTCCGGAAAAACGTTTGTAAGTTGGGTTCGTTCCTAAGTCCGACAAAATGAGTCTTATACACCTTTGACACAAATATACAATGTAAAGCACACACACAAAAAACTAAACACACACACACAAATACTGTAAGTAAACTATTTTTACTTTTACAGTTACTTCGTATCTGTGAAAGTTCGTAACTCGAATGATTGTAAGTCAGGGACTTGCTGTATATGAATTTTGGGGAACACAGTCTTTCAATCCAACTGAGGACTAAATCCTGATTCATGGGAGAGTGCCCTTGCATGAACAAACTCTTCCTCCTACAGCCTTCTATTATTCATCCTGGCCCCCTGGTGTCACATCCACTAGATTATCTCCAGGCATGTTTTTCGGTTTGTGATGGAGCACGCAAGCCAGATCTTGCTCATTTTTTGATGAATAATTCCTTTCCTCTGTTAGCAGGACCTGTCCTTCCCTACTGGGTCATACTTGGACTTGACCCTTGCTTTTAACCTAATAGCCAGAAAGGAAAGGGGAAGGGGATCTTGCCAAGAGCATTTACCTGGGGGGAGATAGTCATATGGCATTCAGGGGATGATGTTGCATTCCAGTAAAGGGGATTGCCACTCTTTCAGGCATGCAGATCTGGGAATCTGGGGATCAAAGAAATGGGAACTAACCAATGCCCTCAGCTCACTGTTGCATTGGCTGGCTCTGTTCCGTTACTGCACTACTATTCCAGAGGCCCACTTTGATGTGTTGGTGTTGCTTTTTGTCTGGGATTCGTTTCTTGAATACCCATAGTTTTTTGCCTGAGAGTTTTTAATTTGGGTTTTTACTTTTTCTGCTCAGTCCTGTGTTTTTAAGGCTCATCCATGCCTCTTCTTGTTACTTGGCCCTCTGAGCACTGTGTCCACTGAATGTCCCTGTTCACTCTCCTGGCTGCCTCCAGGTCCCTCTGGTCTCAATAGGCTGTCCTCAAAACTCCTCCTTGTCCCCTCTGGTACCTGTGTGAAATAGGAACACTCTTAAAAGTAAGAGAGGCTCTCAGAGTATCGACCAGCTCAGGACAGAGGCCTGGGCACAGATTCTGATGTCCTTTGGCTTTGAGCTAATGGTATCCAGGCTCCCAGGAAACAGACAAATGTGGGTCTGGAAATGAAAACCCATAGGGTTGGTGTGAAAAAGCATATGATGAGAGCACATAAACACACATACATATACACGAGGTGCACATATATGTATACATAAACATACCTGCACACATAATATAAGCACACATGTACATATATGATACACACAAGCATGCATTTACATACTTACCAATCGCTCTCCTCACCGTGACCATTGTCTTCTCCATCCTACTGCACACACCCATGCCAAGCACTTTGTCACCTTCTGCTCATTGAGACCCCCGACAAGTCTGGGGGAATTTATGACCATCTTACAGATGAGAAAGCCGAAGCCCCATGAGGACTGATGCTCAGGGCAGACGGCCCATCCTGAGGGTTCCATCTGGGGACATAGGCAGCAGGCATTAAACACAGATTCCTTGAAGGAATGAGTGGTCGTCTCAGCATTGTTTTGGGGAATTCAGCATACTGAAATACTCCCAATGCACAAGAAGGAGGGTGACGCAGGACCCAGATTGGAAGTTGGAGGTCAGGGTAGGGAGATGCCCCTGGGGAAGTGGCCTCTAGAAGGGAGAGCTGTCCATAGGTATCTCCAGTGGACAAAAGCACTTTTGGAGGGTTGGGGCCTCAGGAAGTCCCAGGAAAAGTGGCCCCAGACTCTGTTAACCTCAGCTTCAGGAACCAGGAACTGGGGATGGTTCCTGGTTCTGGGCCCCTCAGGAAATCACTTTCAGGTCTGCCTCCGGCTCACTAAAGTGAGTGCTGCAGGAAAAAGGCCTTTTATGTTAAATTGCCTCAATTTTCAATTTGCTTGACATTTGAGCAGCACAGGCCTACGAAGGCCTCTGGCTCCCTTTCTGGAGTAACCCAGGGCTGGGCAATTCTAGAGCCCAGCAAACAAGGTGCAGCTCCCTAAGGGGCACAGGACACCCAGGGGCCAGAGGTATTCAAGAGAAAAGGCCCTCAGGTGATGGTACAGATGGCTGGCTCCCCTCTGCCTCAACAGCGGGCTCTCACTCCTGCAACCTTGGCTTGGCCCCCACCTGCCATTTGTCCTACAGCTCCCTATGGGTTGGCTGGGGTGGCCATCCCACACGCAGGCAGATGCCTGACATCCCTCCATGACCACCTACCTGAACCCTCCCCCCAGGTCCCATGCAGCACCTCCAGTGTGCTACTGACTCCCTGTCCTGTGCCCAGTGTTGGGGTCAGTGTGGGAATGCAGGGCATGGGGTCACTCGTTCCACACACACATGCTGAGCCCACCAGGCAAGACCATTGCCCTCCACAACCATGTCCAGGCAGGGACAGAGAGTGACGAGAGAAATATCGATCATATTGTGTGTGAGGAGGGGGCGTGCTGTGAAGGAAACAAAGAGGACCTGGAGGAGTGCAGGGGACCACTGAGAAAGTGACATTTGCAGATAAATGATGGGGTGGTGAGGGAAGGACCAGGTGGCATCTCAGAGGTCAGAGTAGGTGGGGATGTGGGGACTGCTGGGGGGTTGGCTTCTCTCTGAGAGAACCCGACTGCTGAGAGGAGTGGGCCCAGCAGCCACCCTAGAGGGTGGGTTGAGGGATAAGAGGGAAGGGGTTGTCAAGCAAGGGCTCAGGACAGACATGGGGTGGCAGGTGCAGAAATGATGGAGGACCATCCCGAGGCTTATGGCCTGGAGGGACAGGACTGCGAGGGACAGGTGTCCATACTGTCCTCCTCAGAAACGGGATTCCATATGAGGAAAGTCCAGAGTTATGTTTTTGGGGAGCTGTGTTGTGTGTTTCTGGGGAGCTGAAGCCTTGAATTATGATTTTTAAAAAACAGCAATGGAATATTATCTTTCATTAGCGATTTTTAAATGTCAAACATCCCTAGGACCAGGTCTGGGCTGGCAGACTTTGCTGGATCTGGGCCACTCTGGAGGTGGGCGGTCAGTGAACTCTGGGCTTGAGGACCAGGGCGGGTTCCTGTCTTTGCCCACACAGCTCCTGTCTGCTCTGCTTCCATCCCCACCTGCCCCACCTGGCCCAGCTCCCTGGACATGTCTCCTCAGTCCACACTGCTCTCTCCCAGAAGGTGTCCAGGGGGCATTTTTCTATGTGGTAAGCTGCTGTGGGCATTATTTGGAATGGGAAGCAGAGTGCTGAGGTTCAGGCAACGGATTGGGGTCCAGCTCTGCCCACTTACCCTTATGGCCATGAGGGCCATGGAGAAGAAGGTGGACCACCATGTCTGGGGTCTGCTCCCTACCAAGGACCACACTCACAGTGCTGCAGTGACAGGGGTCTGGGCTCCAGGGTAGGGCTCCAGTCCCGGTCCTGTGCCTTCTGGCTGTGCAGTTGTTGCACTTCTGTGTGCCTCAGTTTCCAAGCCTTGGAATGGGGATATAGCAGCTGGCTTCTTGTTGTCACACTACGGCAGGGAGCAAGTATGTACCTGGGTTGCGTGGCTACTACGGGGGTGATGAAATGTCCAGAGACGGGCTAATGCTGAGCACATTCCTGAGCACAATGCCCCTGAACCCTCTCATTGATCCACACATGCACCCTCACTGTGGGCTCATCGCAGTGTGCTGGGCTGGGGACTGGTGTCCAGGCCTGCAGTGGCCCCTGCCCCAGCTGCCTCTCTCCTCACGGCCCCAAGAAGTTGACTGTCCCACACTTCCTGCCCAGTGATGAGGTTGCCCCAAATCCTACAGCCAGAACTGACTCTCCCTCCCATGCCCTGACCCTTACCCAGGACCCTAGGGGTGACTTTTCTGCCCACAGTGCAGGCTCTGTCCACACCTTTCACCTTCCACGGATGCCCATTCTCCCGGTCCTTCTGCCACCAGCCATCCCAATGCACAGGCCTCTCCTAGCTTCACCCTGTGTGCCCTCTGCTCCATGGTCCCCGTGCTCCTATTGTCTCCACGAGGCCAATTCCCATTTTTCCTTCCGGACCTTGCTCAGATGTCACCACCTCCATGCAGCCAGCCTTGATTTCTCCATCCCCACCAAAAGACAGTGGTCCTTCTTGTGTCCACTCCCTCTCCTTACCCCCTTTCTCCCCTGACCCCCACCCCATATACTTTGCTCATCTTCCACTGCTGCAGTCTCTCCCCACCCCAGGCCAGGGGCTATGCCCAACCTCTTAGCCCTTAGGGCTGAGAAGGGAGGAAGTGGAGCCAGGCCCTTCACATGGGGGAAGTTGTGTGGGAGGGAGGGGGCAGAGTTGGAGGGTGAGAGACAGGGAGACCCACAAAGGCTGGCGGGAGAAAGAGCATAAGTCAGAGTTGGACAGATAAGGACAGAGAGGGACAGGCAGTGAGGAGACAATGAGAGCAATAAAAAAAGAAGAGAGAATCAGAAAGAGAGAGAAAGACAGAAAATAGAGACACAGAATCAGATAGATGAGAGAGAGAGAGAGAGAGAGAGAGAGAGAGAGAGAGAGAGAGAGAGAGAGAGAAAGAGAGAGAGATGGAGAGGGAGAAGGGAGAGAAAGAAACTGAGGCCAGAAGGAGAAGAGAGGGTGAAGAGAGAGAGGTGAGACACAGGGATAGATAGAAATAAAGGGTAGGGAGAGAGAGAAACCAACCAACTAGAGCAACTCCCCCTCCACCCCCACCCTAGGGAAAAGACCGGTGAACTGGGAGAGGAGGGAAAGTGGTGAAAGAGGGGAGGGGAGACGGGGAGGGAAAGGGGCAGGGGAGGGCGGGGGGCGGAGGCTGGCTGGTCGGGCTGTCTCCCGGGAACCCTGACCCCACCTCCTGCGCCCCGCTGCTCACCTCCTAGTGGCTCAGGTTTCAGGGCTTGGAGCGCAGGCAGATTGGGTAACAAATGCATGTGCATCGCATTATGAAGAAAGCCTTAAAAAGCCCTCGTTTATCGCTGTTTACGTTACATGATTGAGGGGAGAATTTGCCAAGACCAAAGGTTATTGCTGGTGTTTCTGTGACGATATTACCTCAAACTCAAGCAATTAGCGTCAAGGAAACGTGCGGTTGTCTTTGCGAGGGCTTTCAAGAGTGTGATGTGCGCGGATGGACTTCCAAGCCACACAGCACAACATCTTCCGTTTTGCACAGACTTTCCATGAGCTTGGCCTGGTCACCTGCTTTGCTGGTCTCAGTTTCCCTTTGTGTGGATGGGCACGGACCCTAGGGCGCACTGTTTTTGCTCCCTAAGCATATGTTTTTGGCTTTTCTCCCTGAGCCAGTTTCTTGTTTGGCTGATAAAATTCTTTCTCAAGACAATTATGGAAATGGCTTGAGTGGTAATTGGTAAATGTTCTCCTTTTTTTCCAAGGAGGACAGATGTGAGAAATCTATGTACTCTCAACTCCCCAGGCCAGGGCTGGGTGGTGGGGGCAGGGGTAGGGATGACTGGAAACAAGGCCTTGTGCCCTCAGATGTGGCTGGGTGTGCCTCAGTTTCCCTATCTGGAATCAGGGTGATAATAGCACCTGCATGGGGCCATGAAGAGGTAATGGAAAGGATATCAGTACTTAGAGCAATTCCCAGCACATAGATGATATACATGAGCATCATGCTATACCTGGAAATCTGGAGGGACTGGCCAGTGGAGCCACTGGGGACGGGAGCAGTGGACTCTCAGAGAGGCAAGGCTCACACATACCCAGAGGGGAGGAGAAATAGACCAGAACCCACTCTGAGGGTGGGGATGGATGTAGGGGTTCCTGTCACCTGCCTCTTCCCACCATCCACCCTTGGGCACCTTGCAAACCAACCAGCTGAAGTCACAAAGGTGCTGCCACCACGCCCCCTTGATACAGTGGGCGGCTTACCAGTCAGCAGAGATACCAGCCCCCAGGGGGCACTGAACTGGACTAACCTTAAACAGGCAGGTGACAGACAGGCTACAGGGCCCCACTCCACTCTGCCCCTGATTGTTGACATGGAGCTGAGTTCTTCATAGGAAGATAGGATTAATCATATCCCTCCCTCATAGGGTTGTCAAAAGCAGTAGTGGATTATACAGGGAGAGTGCCCTGCGCAGGCATGGAATTGAGCTTGTGCACAATGAGGCCTGTGAACATTGACTCTGGGGAGGGGGTCAGACAAGAGCCAGGGGGCCTGACAGGGGACAGAAACACCCAAGTTTGTCTGATGGTGGGGGAAACCCCAAACAAGTGCCAGATCTCTGAAGGACCTGGAAACAAAGCAGCATCCACGAGGTTTCAGAGAGGCTGCCCTTGCTTCCTCTCTCTCCAGGAAGGCTCCTGGCTCCTCCCAGCAGAGGCCCTGGGATAGCCCCGGGCTTGCACTCTTCACTTTATACAGTTTCTGGGCTGACCAGTCTTTAGGTGGCCCAGTAGCCTGAGTCACCACCTGGGAGCAGAGAACAGAGGTCACCAGGAAAGAAGAGTCCCAATGGCTGTGTCCCGGCATGCCACCTCGGGCGCTCTGCAACGTGGAAAGTACCTGCCCAGAGACAGGGTCCTAGTGGACAGAGAACAGAACCACGAGCTGGACAGCCAGGGCTCAACGGCCAGCAGAGGCACACACTTCAAGTCCTAACAATGAGGGGACATCAGGCCACCTTGAGCTGACCATTTGTTTCTTCTTCCCATTATTACTCTATTTTATAGATGAGGAAACCAAGGCTCAGAGGGACGTAACTGCATTCCAGGCTCGGATTGATATTCACCGAGTTGTTGGATGGAATCGAGTCTTGTGTGAGTCCTGAGCTCCCCAGAGCCTAGTGTGGAGCAAGGCACATCCCTAAAGCCCATGTGGCATCTTCCTGTCCTCTCTACCTCAGTTCCATCAGCCCAGAACTGGGTGCAGGGCCACTCCCATCTGCACTATCCGATGACTCCGCTCTGATATTTTCTGAGCTGGTGGGTGGTGGTGCTGGGAGGCCAGCACCCATCAGGCTCTCACTTTCCTGGTGTGCACTTTCCGCTCGACCCACCAAGTGCTCTTGGGCCAGGCCTGAGCTCAGCTGCTCCTGAATGTGCCAGCCCAGGACAGCCTCGGCGTCCCTGGTCTCTCCTTGGTCAGTGACCACAAGTTCTGTAGCCCGAGAATGCCCAGAAGGATGCAGCAGCCCATCATACCGCTCCACTTCCACCTCCAGTGAGACCAGCTAATCCCTCAAGGTTGCTGCTCACCCTCAGCATAAAGCACTCATTCTTCTCCAGCAAGGGGCTGGGGTGGGAAAATATTTTCCAAAGGTCAGTTTTCCAATTATACTTAAAATTTGAAAGTTCATTTTTTTTTTTTTGCCTCTCCTCGGTGCAGCCGCGTTCTGCTAATTTCATAAAGATACCATTTAGCTGAGGTAGGTGGGATTCTGGGCATCAGAACAGCTTCCCAACGTCAACAGCCAACCATAACTGTAACCACCGACTTCCCATCATTTGTGGGGAAAAAAACGTTTCTCTCCCCAGAAATTATGGCCTGTAGGAATCAGACAACATCCCTATTGCCTGGTGGGAAATTGCAGAGATTTTCTTATGTACTTAACTGTAAGCCACATTTGTAAAGTCCTGCTCATGGGTTCCTGGGGATGCAGGATGTTGAGGCTGGCTCTTCAGTGTGGCATGATGCAGTTGGAGGCCTGCTTTGCTGGACAGTGGCTCCAGGGTGTGGCATGCAGCTGCAGGGCTGGGACCCCTGGGGGTCTGGAGGGTCAGGCCTTCTCTTAGTGGCTTGGGTGTAAATCTGAGAGGTGACGGAGCAGGCCAGACAGAACTGTCTTGTCTACTCCTATAGGGTGAGAACAGAATGTGGGTACACAGGCAACAAACCTAGGGCTTGGCTTAGACACCCTCTCCTCCCTCTGCCCCAGCTGATGGCAAAGGGAGTTGGGAAACTGACCCTCCTCCCCACCCACCTGTCTGTCTCCCACACTCCATCTTCCACCCTGGCCAGACCATACCCTTTCCTCATCAAATCTTCCAGGCTCCCCACGTGGTTCAGAGGGAGACTTGCTGAGCCATCCACCATTGCCAGTCACTGCTCCAGCTGCACAAACCTCCTTGCTGGTTCTAAGCCTGAGCACAGCATGGCCCATCAAGAGGCTTTAGCTTCCCCTCTCTAAGACAGGGCACCAAAGTCGCTGCAGGATTAAATGAAGAATGTGGTGGGGATGACTTCAGAAGCTGTTGGAGTGTGAGGGCAGGTGAGGGGAGCAGGAGGACTGTGTCCCACCAAAGAAGGTAGGCAGGGCTTTTCCTGTGGTGAGGAGGGGGAGAACTGCATGGCAGGATGGAACCTCCCCACTCTGGGGCTCTCACCCTCTGTGCCAGGCTGTCTAGGGTACCTCCAGGAGTGAGGAGCCCACAGATCTGGTACAGCCAAACTGAGGAGAGGAGGAGGCAGCCAGAAAGCAGGCAGAAGCAGGAGGCCCTTTCAGAGGAGCTCCAGCCTGGGGTCCACGGTGCAAGAGCAATCAGAGGCCTCTATCCTGTGGTTGCGCGGGAAAAGTGCAGAGAAGGTGTAGTGAGGGGAAGGAGTGTAAATGCGGGGCCTGGGTGCACAAATCTCACCCCTCACTATGGGGTTGTGAGGCCCAATGGGCCCAGGTGGGGGCAGGAGGGAGATTTGTGCCCAGGTTGGGGGAGGCAGTGCCTCTCAGCTCCAGCCGATGGGCCTGGTGACACCAGCAATGACAATATTTGGAGAAGCTGGGAATCTGTTTTTTGATATGAAATGCCCCAGTTTTCCAAGTTTGGAACCTATTTCATATTTTTAAAGACTGGCAGGTCAAACCATACTAAGCTGTGGATCTCATGAGTTCTCTCACCAACTATCTTTCCTCTCACCCCATACTCCAGCCACCACTTCCCTGCTCCTGCCTCAGGGCCTTTACACGTGCTGTTTCCTCTGCTCAGGACTCGCTGGGTCTAATAATTGTACAACTGGTTCCTTCTCTGTTGTGAGGGCCCTGATCGTCCTTCAGTCCATTGCCCCGTTTCCTTTTCTTCCCAGCCTTGTCCTGCCCTCATTTTACATTATACATTTATTGATTCATTTGTCTACTATCTGTTTCCCCCAAAAGAATGAAAGCTCCTGAAGGCAGAAGTCTCTCTGATTTGTTCACTGCTTTGCCCTCAGTGCCTAGAAGTGTCTGGTACATAGCAAGTACTTAATAAAACCCTAGTAAATGAATTAATGAATTGGTGTGGGAACTTCCCACCCCCTCACCACATGGCTGGCATCACTCTCCTGCCACCATCATTCTCCATTCCTCCTAGGACCTCTGTCACTGGGTCCTGAGCTGGGTCCTATAGGAAAACCCCCACTCCAAAGAGAGGAAGGGGCCTAACTGGAGGATGTTGTTGCTGGAAGCCCTCCTGCCCTACCACTCTGCCCCATTACACTGTCATGTTTTGCTTGCAGGGCTGTTCACCGTCTGAAATGACTGGGTTTACCAAGCCTGTCTGCTCAGCCATCCCAAAGCAAAACTGAACTTAGAACATCTTGTAGGATGGCAAGGATGTGTCAGGGTATGGGCATGAGGGCTCCAGTGTGGGTGGTGAGGTCACTCGGGCTGTGGGTAAAGTAAGGAGCTGGGAATTAACCTTATAGAGTTAATGAAGGGTCTGTAGCAGACTCTGGGTGGGGGGCGTACAGAGAGAAATCTGATGGACAAAACATGTTCTCAGCTTCCAGGTGATAGAGGCATGTAAGTAAAACAGGCTCATTCTTTGACAAGGGCTCTATATGTAGAAACGTACAAGAGTTCTAGCTGTACAAGGTCTTGGAGGTATCACCTTACTTTCTAAAAGCTAAGACTCTAGAGAGGCAAATAGAATAAACATAAATTAATTCCCTCATTCGTGTATCTAATCATCCACCCAACCATCCATCCACGCAGGGCTGTCCTGCAAAGCTTGGCCCCACTGGCCTCCTACCTGGACAGTTTCCTGCACTCACTCTTCCAAGATAAAAATTACAAAGGGGAAAAAGCAAAGTACTAGGCCCTGGACCAAATGTTCCATTACTCAAGCACTGAAAGGGGAAGATGCAAGGAAAGAAACAAGACATGGAGCATCTACACTATAACATGGACTGTCATAGGCACTTTGGAGGAGCAATTTCATCTGCTTCTCAAAGCTGCCTGATGAGGGAGGGATTATCTTCTTTATTTTGCTTATAAGAAACTGGAGATTAGAGAGGATAAGTAGCTTGCTCAAGGTCACAGAACTAGTAAGTGGCAGAGCCAGTACTCAAACCAAGGGTTAACTCATTCTAAACTCCAAAATGCTCAGTGAGAGGGGAAAGGTTCAAAGCAGCCTGTGTGGATGGCTGTGTTAGTTAAGCAGAGTCTGTAAGCCAGAATTAGGATTTTTAAAAATATGCCAGCATTAAAAAATTTATATAAAGATAATACATGCACAACATAAATAAATTCAAATATAAAAGATGAACAATAAGGAGTCTCAACTTCTGGCTCCAGACATGATGAAATAATGAGTGTCAGATTGACCCTATTCCCACAATCAATTATAAAACTAGACAAAGTATATATAAACCTTTTTCAACATTGGGCATCAGACAAAGCAGAGATGTAATTCTTGAGAGAAGGGAAACACACAAGACAAGCTCTACATTGTGACTTTATGGTTGTGGGCACTCTCCAAACTGTGGCACAAGGATATAGAACCTAAACAGAGAGCTCTCTGGGAAGAGGAAACAGAATGGAGCTCAGGGCTGCTGAGGTAGATAGAATTCCAAGGCAAGGTACTGAGAAGGAGAGAGCTACACAGAGATGCACCAGAATTCTGCATAGTGCACCACTGAGTTTTAGCAGAATATTGAGCTGTAAGTGCACAGGGGAGGAATCTACCAGGTTTAGCAGAGAGCAACTATTGAATGGTTGAGGTCTGAATGGAGATTCTGAATGTTCTCCAATGTTCAAGGACATTGGAGTTTTGCCTACACTAGAGCCATCCTAAAACTCCTAGAATCAAACTGCAATGAGATCAAGTTTATCTGCCTGTTGGAAGGCCAGTTAATGCTCTTTAAAGGGAA
The DNA here is from genome assembly GCF_001890085.2 of Hipposideros armiger. Lineage (NCBI taxonomy): Eukaryota > Metazoa > Chordata > Mammalia > Chiroptera > Hipposideridae > Hipposideros > Hipposideros armiger. The sequence goes on along the minus strand of NW_017732133.1, from coordinate 447,893 downwards.
ACAACATCCAGGCTCTGAACAATATAGCATCCATAATGTTTAAAACAGTAAAAAAATCCTAGATATGCAAAGAAGCAGGAAAAGGGTAATTGCAACCAGGAGAGAGAGAAAAAAAATCAATGTAAACAGACACAGAAATAAAACATATGAATATATTGGATTGGCAGATACAAACTTTAAATGATTATTACACTATGCTATATTACCTATTATAGCATGGTCAAGAATTTAGAGGATGGGGTAAAGAAAAAGTGGAATTTTATCAGAAAAATAAAATTATAGAGAAGAATCAACTGGAAATTCTAGAGCTGATAAATAAAATATTTGCAAAATGAAATTCTCTAGATGGATTTAATAACACTTTGGACACTGTAGGAGAAAAGATCAGTAAACTTGAAGACAAGGCAATAGAACCTATCTAACTGAGACATACAGAGATAAAAGGACCAGAAAATAAATAAACAGAACCTCAAGGTTGTATGGGAAAATATCAATCAGTTTAATATATGTGCAGTTGAAGTCCCCAAAAGAAAAGAGAGCGAGAGATTGGGGCAGGAAAATATTTGAAGAAATAGTGGCAGAAAATTTTTGAAATAGGATAAAAACTATAAGCCTATAGATGCAGAAGCATAATGGAACTTAAGTGGGATAAACAAAAATAAAACCATGCCAGTGCTCACCATATTCAAATGGTTAGAAAAAACAAAACAAAACAAAAAACCTTAAACTCAGGCCGACAAATATATATATTCAGATAATTAAGTTCACAAACTAATCCTAGAAAAAGTGCTACATACCTCATTGCTGGATATCACTATGGTCACCTTTGAAGTACTCCCCTTGGGAAGCTATGCACCAACACCAGTACCTAGTTCACCCTTCAAGGCAATTTTGGAACTCTTTTTCTGGAATGGCCATCTTAGCTGTCCTCGTATTACCCTTGATGTCCTGAATGTCATCAAAATGTCTTCCTTTCAATATTTCCTCTATTTTTGGGTAAAGAAAGAACTCATTGGGATCCAGATCAGGTGAATACAGAGGATGTTCCAATACAGTTGTTTACTGGCTAAAAACTCTATTACAGACAGTGCCATGTGAGCTGGTGCATTGTCATAATGCAAGAGCCATGAATTGTTGGTGAAAAGTTCAGGTCATTTAACTTTTTCACACAGCCTTTTCAGCACTTCCAAATAGTAAATTTGGTTAACTGTTTGTTCAGTTGGTACAAATTCATAATAAATGATCCCACTAATATCAATAAAAGGTTAGCAACATCATTGCAACAAGTTCGCAAATTTAATTATCAGACCTTGTACAGTAATAAAGATAAAAATACCACTGAGTTATTATTATACACAACGCAAGGCACAAGACAATAGAATGACATTTTTGAAATTCTGAAAGAGAAAAAGTTGTCAACGTAGAGTTCTATAGCCAGCAAAAACACCCCTTAAAAACAAAGGAAAAAATATTTTCGTACAAACAAAAGCTGAGAGAATTCAACACTAGAAGATTTGAACTACTAAAAATGTTAAAGGATCTTTTCAGACTGAAATGAAATGATATCAGATGGAAACATACTTATATTTAGAAATGAAGAGTGCCAGAAAGAAATGGTAAATATATGAGAAAATATAAAAACATGAAATATTACTTGGAACAAAAACTGCTTTATAATGATGAGTCAATTCTTCAGGAAGACATAGTGATTCTAAAACATCAATGCACCTAATAACAGAGAATCAAAATGCACAGAAGTAAAAACTGAGAGAACAAAAGAGAAAAATAAACATATCAACAGATATATGTAGTTGTAGATTTGACCTTTCTTTCTGAGTACCTGATTTAAAAAATAGACAATTCAATAAGTGTATAGAAGATGTGAACAACTTCATAAACTAAATTAACCTAACTAACACTTATAGAGCACAGTACTGGAGAATATGCATTTTTTTTTAATTCAGCAAAACAAGTCTTACTCAATTAAAAAGAATTAAGGGCCGGCCGAGTGGCATATTGGTTAAGAGCTGGCTTGGGATGCCAGAGGGCCCTTGGTTCCGATCCCACATATGAGGACCAGTGACACTGCCCTCTACAGCTAAGATGCTGAACAACAGCTCAACCTGGAGCTGGGCTGCCATGAGTCGCCAGCGACGGTGTAGGCTGCAGCCCCTGAGGCAGTTGGTTGCCATGGGCTACTGTGTGTAGCCAGCAGCCAGCGTGAGCAGCCAGCAGCCAGCGTGAGTGGCCAGCAGCCGCAGTGAGCGGCCGTCCAGAAGCTGGCGACTGATCTGCCTCGCCCGGGAAGAGCGCAATGATGGTGCCAACTTGGGCCAGTGAAGCAACGTCCTCCACAACTAGACTGAAGAACAAAAAGACAGCAACTTGTCTGTTCCCCTTCCCCCAATTCCCCAGCGCTGTTCCCATCCCCCAAATTCCCCAATAAAAATCTTTAAAAAAAAAGAATTAAAATCATACAGTGTATGTTCTTTGACTACTACAGAATTAAATTAGAAATCCATAATAAAAAGGTAATAAGAAAATCCTCAAATCTTTGAAAGCAACACATTTTTGAGTAACTCATAGGCCAAAGAGGAAATCACAAGGGAAATAAGAAAATATTTTGAGCTAATGAAAATTAAAACAGAACATATCAAAATTTGTGAAATGAAGCAAAAGTTGTGCTTAAAGGGAAACATATGGTTCTAAAGGTTTATATTAGCAAAGAAGTGCCTAAAATTAATTATCTAAGTATTCACATTAAGAATTTAGAAAAAAAAACTAAACTCAACATAGAGGGCAAAAATAATAAAGATAAGAACAGAAACAGTGAAATAGACAATGAACAAACAGAGAAAATCAATGAAAGATGGTTATTTGAAATGATCAATAAAAATGGATAAAAACTCTAGCTAGGGGGCCGGTCGAGTGGCTCAGTTGGTTAAGAGCTCACTCAAGAGTTTAAGCTCTGAGCAACAGCGGTTAGATTCCCAGTCCGAGCTGAGCAGCTGCTGAGCTGCCAACAGGTAGCAGGATGGCTCAGCTTAAAATAAAACAAACAAACAAACAAAATAACCCCAAAACTTCTAGCTAGGTCAATTAAAATAAAAAGAGATAAAACACAAATTACCCTTATTATGGATGAAAGAAGAGATGTAATTACAAGTTCTGAAAACAATAAAAGCATAAAAAGAATATTATGGACAACCTTGTGCCAATAGATTTGACAACCTTGATGAAATGAGCAAATACATTCAGCCAATATTCTCATTCCCCCCCCACACACACACAGAGTAAACATCAATAGCCCTACACTTACTAAAAATTTAAAAATTCTCCACAACAAAAACTCTAGGCTCAGATGGCTTCACTGGTGAATTATAGCAAATATTTAAAGAAGAAATAATACCAATCTTGCACCAACTCTTTCAGGAAATAAAGAATGAGGATAAGTTCCCAACTATTTTATGAGGCTAACATAACCTTAATAACAAAACTAGTAAATGACATTACAAGAAAAGAAAATTATAGACCAATTTTCTTTAAGAATATGGGCACAAAAATCCTTAACAAATATTAGCAAATCAACTCCAGGAAAAAAGAAGTGTGTGTGTGTGTGTGTGTGTGTGTGTGTGTGTGTACATGCACGTGTGTATGTGTGTGTGCACATGAGCACATGAGCACAGCAGTGCAAGGTTAGTTTAATATTCAAAAAAAATCAATATAGTTTACCACAATAGCAGAATGAAGGGAAAAAATATCATATGATCATCTCAAGAGATGCAGAAAACATTTGCAAAATTGAACATCTATCCAAATCCCATGATTTGGGGAAAAAATATTCTTAGCAAATTCTAGGAATAGAAGAAAACTTTCTCAATCTGATGTAGAGTATCTACAAGAAACCAACAATTAACATCATATGTAATGGAAAAAGATTGCACGTTTTGTTTCTTAGGTTGAGAATAAGTTAGAGATGTCTGCTCTCATTTCTTCTGTTTAATATTGTACTTGAGGTTACATCCAATATAACAAGGCAAAAAAATAGAAGTAAAATACACATAGATTGGAAAGAAAGAAGCAAAAATATCTTTATTTGCAGATGGTACACTTGTGTGCATAGGAAATGCTAAGGAATTCACAAAAAATATACTAGCAATAATAAATGAATTAAGCAAGGTTTCATAATACAAGGCTGTCATACAAAAATCAATCATCTTTCTGTAGAATAGCATTGAACAACTGGAATATGGTTCTTTAAAAAAGCCATACTATCTACATAACATCAAAACACACAATTCTTAGGGGAAAACTTAACCAAAGTTGTGCTAGATCTCTACACTGAAACTACAAAACATTGCTACAAAACTAAACACATTGAGAAAGACCTAAATAAATATAGATAAATATTATGTTCAATGAAAGACAACATTGCTAAAATGTTGCTTTTTAAAGTGATTGATAGAGTTAATGCAATCCCAATCAAAATCTCAACAGCCTTGCTCTTAGAAACTGACAAGTTTATTCTAAAATTTATATAGAAATGTGAAGGACCTAGAATATCCAGAGCCATCTTGAGAGAAGGGAAAATTGATTGGCTTATTATGGTATTGGCATAAGGATAGACAAACTGATTAATGGAATAGGATATAGTCTGAAACAGGCCCATCCTTATAGAGCTAACTATTTTTTGACAAGAGCTCCAAAGGAATTGACTAGAGATAGGAAAATCTTTTCAACAAATGGTTTCAAAACAACTGCATTTTATATTCGGGGAGGAATAAATCTCAAACCTACCTCATACTATATACAAAGTCAATTCCAGATAAATCAGAGACCTAATATAAAAACTAGAACAGGAAAGAACAAGAACTTGAATAAATCATAAAAGAATATTTTTGCAACCTTGAGGTAGGCAAAGTTTTCTTGGAGAAAAAATATAAATGGCACTTCATTAAAATTAATATTGCTCCTCATCAAAAGATACCATTAAGAAAATGTACAAATGAACCATCTATTAGAGGAAATATCCTTTTCCTTCTTTTCTTTTTCCTTCCTTCTTTCTTTCCCTCATTCCTATATATCTGCCTATCTATCTATCTATCTATCTATCTATCTATCTATCTTTCATCTATCATTACCTATCATCTCTCTCTCTCTCTCTTAACCTCAGGACTTGTATCCAGAATACATAAAGAATTCCCACAACTCAATAATAAAAAGACAATGAAAAAAGATATGTCACAAAAAGATATACAGATGGCCAATAGGAACATAAAAAGTATTCCCTACTGTAAAATCAACATGAGATACTACCACTACATACTCACCAGAGTGGCTAAAAGTAAAAAGAATGACAATGCAGAATATAAGTGAGGGTGTGGAGGAGCTGCATACCTCACACAAAGTTAAATTGTAAAATAGTACAATCACTTTGGGGAAAGTTTTGGCAATTTCTCATAAAAGTGTATTCACCATATGACTCAGTACTAGCTTCCTAGGTATTGACCAAGGAGAAATAAAATCATGTATCCACCTAAAGATTTGTATGCAAATGTTAATAGAAATATTATTAATATTTTCCCAGAATTTGAAAAAACTTAGATATCCATCAACAGGAGAAAGGAAAAACACACTTTGATATACCCATACAGTGAAATATTATTCAGCAATATAAATGAATGTACCGCTCACCGATGAATTTCAAAATCATTATGTTGAGTGAAAGAAGATAGACAGATAAGACTCTGTAATGCATGACTTCATGTACATGAGAGTGTGAAACAGGATTTGTGGGTGAAGGAGAGCACCCATTGCATCAGCATTTTGAGCCTTCTCTGCACCTTGTCTTTACCACTTCACAATATACTCATATCATGGTCCCTACCAGCATATTTCTTCTTCTTCAACAGGATGACATTCCATTGTCTGGAAGGAGCATAAATTATTTTCCCAGCCTGCTATTGGAAGACACAAATTATTTCCAACCTTTTGTTTTTCCAGCACCATCACAATGCAACTCCTTGTACACATGTCTTGTGCATGTTGACACATCTATTCAGTTGGAGCATGGATTCCTAGAATGGACTTTTAGGGTCAAAGGAATGCATTGGCTTTTTCTTGAGAAACCAGAAGACAGCTCCAAGCTCTCCAGGGAACAAGGGTTTTCCTGGGCCATCTCAAGGTACACCAAGGGCCCTGAGTCCACAACTTTCTGTATAGATAGGCATTAGGAATCACTACCATTCACCAAGATAATCCTAGTAGCCTCAAGTGAACAGCTGAAGTGTGCTGGTAACACCTGGCTGTGGCTACACCATATGCCAGGCCTCAAGGTGTTCCTGCCTATGTATAGGTCAGTAGGTAGAAAGATACTTGGGAGAAGATGTGCCCAGGACAAAGCTTTGTCTAAACACCAAATACCTCTGGTATTTCTCTTCTTGCCAGCCTCCACACTCATCTCTGAGTATGATCCTGATTCCTCAAACCCTACCATTCCAGTTCATCCTCCATACTCTTCCAAGGGAATCACTCTTTAAGAAAATAAACTTATAAAATTAAGTAATGAAAAGATTCCTGCTTCTGGTCAAGAAAAAGTAACAGAGTCCAGATTTACCCTCCTACCTGGAACAACCAACCAAACAAAAACAAAAACAAAAACAAAACAGGATATTTGAAACAATGGTTTTTCAAGACATTGAGTATTAGGCAATAAAGGACAGTAATCTATGAAATCCAGAAAATATAGAGGTGAGCCCTGCTATTACTACAGCTTACTGTCTTTTAGAGTTTTTAGGACATGATACAGGGAGAGAGAACACAGATGGAGTCTGGTGATCTCACTGAGTCAAGAGACAAAGCTGAGAGTCTGGAGAGGCCAGATGGTTAGAGCTGTAGGACAGAGCACTTGAGTAGAGACCTGCACAGAGAGAGAACTCCAAAGAACTGCAAAGGGTTTCCCTCCAATATGTAGCAGAGTATGGATCAGCACATGCATGTTGAGGAAATATTCAAGGCTGGAGAAAGAGCTACATGGAAGAATTAGAGGTAGCAATCGCTAAGAACTCACACAGAACCAGGAATAGGGCCTGTTCCCACCAGCCAGATGGGAAAACCTCACAAATAACAGGACATTGGGCAGAATACACAGAAAAGTCTTGTCTCAATAGGGAGTCATTTGCCCTAGACTGAGGGCTACTCTGGCACTACCTAATAAATCTTAAAAGCAAGACCTTAAATCATCAAACTGTTTCCAAGTACCTTAACTGTGTTCCAGAATGAAGCTCAACAATATTTGTAGAAAAACAAAATTACACAGCACCCAACAAAATAAAATTCACAATGACTGATATCCAATAAAAAATTACTAGGCATGAAAAGGAGCAGAAATATATAGCCTATAAGGAGGAGAAAAATCAATTAATCAAAACTGACTCAGAAGCAACACAAATATTAGAATTAGCAGACAAGAATATTAAAACAGTTACTGTAATTGTATTCTGTATGTTTAAAAAGTTAAGTAGAGACATGGAAAATATTTTTAAAAGACACCAAGCCAAACTTCACTAAAAAGAAACACAAAGTTGAAGCATTAACACTAGCTGATTACATGACTTATCAAAGAACTACAGTAATCAAAACAGTGTGGTATTGGCACAAGGATAGTTAATACATTGATGGAACAGAATAGTCCATAAGTTAATGCTCCTAAATACAGAAGTAAAGTTAGACTTTTAACAAAGGCAGTTCAGTAAAGAAAAGGATAGTCTATTCAACAAATAGTGCTGAAACAATTGGGTATCAAATGGCAAAGAAAGGTTGGACTTCAGTCCAAAAATCATATCTAAAATTGAACTCAAAATGGGTCATATACTTAAATGTAGAACTCCAAACCATAAAACTTGTAGGAGTAAACCTTGTGTTTGTGGGCTAGGCAAAAATTTATTAGCTACACCACCAAAAGCACCATCTATAAAAACAACAAATTGACAACTCGAACTTTACAAAAAATAAAAACATCTGCTTTGCAACACATGCTCTTAAGAGAATGAAAAGACAAGCTACAGACAGGGAGAAAAAGTTTGTGAAGTGTATATCCAATAAAGAACTTGTTTCCATAATTTATAAGGAATTCTCAAAATGTAATAAAAATAAATCCAATTTAAAAATGGGCAAAAGCTTTGAACAGGCACTTTACCAATGAATATATATGAATGACAAATAGGCACATGAAAAAATGACCAACATCATTAGTGATCAGAAAATGCAAGTTAAAAAAAACACAATCAGATGTCACTACACACCTAATGGAATGACTAAAATTAGAAAGACTGACCAGAGACTGAGAATGCAGAGGAACTGGGACTGGTGGGAATGTAACATGGGACAAACACTTTGGAAAACAATTTGGCAGTTCATTAAAAAGCTATAGTGAAATGTCAGAGGAGCTCTATGAACTCACTCGTTAAAAATAAAAAAGCAAATCTGGAAATAGCTACTTTTTAAGAAAACTATTTTAAGTCTTTGGAAATTGTTCTAAGGTCATATAACAAATGAAGAAACATTTATTCAAGGTAACACACTGAATTTCATAAGAACAGTAAGAATCTGTAGCATTTCAGCCATGGCCCATTCCTTCTTTCACTTCCCACCTTCAGCTTGGTAGAAGTTCCCCGGGTGAGTGTGACCAAGAAGATGGTGCTTCCTCTTACCTTCAGCTACAAATCAAGCCTTACTATACCTCACTGAGAAGGGCAGGCCATCAGCATTTCTAATCCTTACCAATTCCCAGTTGAAGAATTCCTGGTGAGTGTGGCTGCGTGGTCAGGAGCACCCTTCCTCCTCCAAGCCCTCGCCCATAGGACAGAGGCTCTATCCTAGGCACAGAAGGCTGAGAATGCTAGAGCCCTAATCATCCTTGTCTTAGCTGAGAGCCATTTCCAGACCAATAAAGGCAAGTCACGAAGATCAGAGGCTACTGCCCCATTCAGGGTCCAGAATAGTGGATCAGAGACTTCGTCCAGGAGAAGAGGCAGCCCGCAAGGAAAGAGAGCTCCAAAGCTCACTCCAAAGGAGCTGACATTATTTGAGAAAGAACATGGAGAGGTTTGATCCTAGGTCGGCTCTAAAAAAATATAGCTCCTCTTAATTAAGAGCAACAAGCTAACCATAGGCCACCTAGTTTACCAGGAAGAACCAGGGAAAGAGGCAGCTAAGAAGATGCCCCTTGGAGACAAAAAAAATCTCAAAAGACTGGCCTCAAAATCTACTCTTGTCCAAAAGTAATTGTATCAGACTGCTGAGAAATACACGCATTGTCATAAACTACAGAGCAATTGTTTGGTGATTAGTGGTGCCTAAAGAATGGAGATTAATACCAACTGAAGAAGACAATCTAACAGAGAAATCATGGAAAGAGACAGTCAAAGAGAGCCCTCCTGAAAGCACTGTCACCCCTGGGTGACTGTACATGCTCAAGGCTCTGGCCCCCAGATGAGAAACAGCAGTGGCTTCACACTGTGGGGGAAGTGGACTTCACTAAAACTATCTAGCCAAGCCACGAAACAAAAAACAAAAATCAGCCCTCAAGAGGGGGAAGAGCAATCCAAAGTTGCTATAATATACTACCTAAAATGTCCAGTTTGCAACAAAAAATTATGACATGCAAAGAAAAAGAAACATTTTTATACATAAAAAAAGAAAAAAGAAAGTGCTGCTAAGGAGGTCCATATATCATATTTAACAGAAAAGGACTTCAAAGTTACCATTATAAATATGTTCAAAGAACTAAAGCAAACCATGTTTCAAGGAGATAAGGAAGGTATAAAAACAATGTTTCGTCAAATAGAGAATATCAATATACATAGAAACTATTAAAAAGAACCAAATAAAAATTTTGGAGTTAAAAAATATAATAAATGATATTTTAAAATTTTATTAGAGGGGCTCAAACTGTAGCTTTCAATAGCAAAAGAATAAGTGAACTTAAAGATGGAACAATAGAAATTATGCAATTCAAAGAACAAAGAGAAAATAGACTGAAGGAAACTGAAGACAGTCTCAGAGAAATGTGGGACACCTTTAAACACATGAATGCATATGTAATGGAAATGTTAGAAGGAGAGGAAGAAAAGAACCAGAAATAATAGTAGAAGAAATAATGACTGAAAATTTCCCAATTGCTGAAAAACATTAATCTGCATGTTCACAAAGCTCAACAAAGTCCATTTATAATAAATACAAAGAAATCCGCACCCAGATACATCATAGTAAAAATGCTGAAAGACAAAGGCAAAGAGAAAATCTTGACAACATTAAGAGAAAATGACTTGTCTTATACAAAGGAACCCAATTAAGAATAACAGCTGACTTCTCGTCAGAAGCAATGGAGGCCAGAAGGTAGTGGTATGATATATTCAAAGTGCTGAATGAAAAATAGTCATATTTTGCTTACTGATTGGGATATGTTCTGAGAAGTACATTGTTAGGCGATTTCATCTTTGTATGAATAACATAGAGTGCACTTACACACACCTAGATGGAAAAGCCTACTACACACCTAGGCTGTATTGTACAGCCTATTGCTTGTAGGCTACAAACCTGTACAGCATGTTACTGTACTGAATACTACACGCAACTGTAAAACAAGGAGAAGGAAGGTTGTGGAGGGTGGCACTATCTGAGGGAGATCAGATGTCAGGAGGAGCAAAGGAGGAAGGAAGAAAGGGAAGGAAGAGAAGGGAGAGAAAGGGAGATCAGAGATTGAAAAAAATCTAGAGAAATAAAGTTTGAGATGTGAAATAATAAAAGGAAGAGGGAGAGGAGAGAGGGAGAGAGAGAAACAGAGAGAGAGAGAGAGAGAGAGAGAGAGAGAGAGAGAGAGAAGACTAGGAGGAAAGAGAGATAAAAAGAAAAGGAAGGAAGGGAAGTCAGTTTGTGCGCATGAGTGTGCATGCAAGGCTGGGTGGGCCTCTGAGATCCCCTCCTCCTAGGTCCACTTCTCTTGCTCCCTTGCCAATCTGGACCCCAGCCATGGGCAGAAGCAGAGGCACACAGGTGCATGGTAGGTGGACAGCATGCTGAGCTTTCTCATCTATTTAAACCTCCAAAAGCTAGCCATAAATTCAACATCATAGTCAGGTCCAGCTTTTTCTTGTATATAAATATTTTGTTTATAGCAAACAAATGTTTGGTTATAATCCATTATAATCTTATGGGACCACCGACAATGGAGGGGCCCAAGGTGAAAATGAGGGTCCCTGTGACCATGTGCTTCTCAAAGTGCCCTTGGACAAATGCTGGACTCTGCCCTCCAAATTCTGGGCCCCTACAGGCCCCTTGCTATTAGTACTATATCCAGTCTCATCCCATGATGGCATCCTTGCCTGGAAAAGGCAGTGGGATCTACCTGGTGAGGTGGTGAGGAGGAGGAAGGAGTTCACACTGCGCTTCACCCACCCTCATCCTCAGTTCCCTTTGACATGGTGCTCTTGGGTCTCCCCACTCCCTCCCTCCCAGAGACCCAACCCACACCTGATGCTGCCCTCTCAGATCTGTCCATCTCACCAGACCCAGACCCCCAGGGCCTAGCTCCGGACAGCCTGGCTGCGCTATGAATAGCACACAGCCTTTTTCCTTTCCAAATATAAAATGTTTGCTTTCAATCAGGGGCGTCTGGGGAAATGGAAATTATAGGATTGGAGAGTGTCCTTGGGTAAAGAAATACCTCGAATGCCGAAACCTCGCAGGGCCTCTGATTAAGGCTGGAATAATTCCTGCTGTAATATAAACAAGCCTCTCTCAGCTAATGGGGGTTGGGGAGTGGGGCCGGGAAATGGGGGCACATGTTGCTCTTTGTTCTCTCCCCTCCTGCATGCCCGTGCAGCAGGGCAGGGCCTGGAGTCCAGAGCAGACCAGCTTGGGGCCCTCAGGATACAAGAAGCCTTGGCTTCTGGGGCACTGAGTGAACACAGGGGAGGCCCTGCCCCTTGGGTTCTCATTTTCCCACCATGGTGGGTGGGACAGATGGGTCTGTGAGTGTATAGGGACTCCGAGAGGATCAGCCAGCCTTGGCCCCTCAGTCCTCTCTAGGCTCTGGAGCCCTGGGCCTGCTCTGGGGGCTGGTGGGTTGCAGGAGCAGAGGCCAGCTGGGCAGACAGCCAGGGAGAAAGAATAGGAGCCTGGGGAAGCTGCTGTCAGCAGAAGTTTCCCAGACGGTTGTTCAGTCAGCCAACTAACATTTGTTAGTATCTCATCATGTCACCTAGATGTAAAGACAGTGAGGATGCTGCCCCACTCTCAGAGGTGCAGGGCCTAGTGAATACACCGCACCACACAGAAATCACAAGCCTGACAGTCGTGACTCAGGGCAGTGGTGCAGGACGGGGCTCTACCCCCATAACTCCCAGGTTGGGGCAGGAGGGATGACTCCCCACTGCTCAGGGCATGAAGGCCAGACCTCAAAGGCCCTGTCTGTGTCTTCAGTGCCCATGCCATCAGCCATCTTATGAGCTGAGGCATGAGGTGGGCTCGCATTTGGTCAGGTGCCCTGGTGAGTTTGCACCTCTACCCAGGGCACGATGTCCTTGGGGATCACCGAGACATTCGATAACATCTGGCACTAAAGCCAACCTTTTCTCTGCAGAGGAAGCTCTCAGGCTAACCTCTTTTCCTGACACCCAGCTCTCAGATGTGCACTTATTTCAGCGCAAGTGCTCAGCAAGAAGCAGGTAGAGCTTCTTATAAAATGGAGAAATTGGGAAACTCTAGGATGCATTTGTAAAGACACAAATCACAGAAATATGTAGCCACGTAAGTTAGGGTCAAAGTGCACTTCAGTTCTCCCTGAGAACACGGGCACACCATCTTGGAGTAGGGCCAGGAAGGGCTGTGGTCCTGGCTCCTTGTGTCTTTGTGGTCACAATCTCTCATCTGTAAAATGGGTGCAAATGGCAAAGAAAAATCAAGGTGATACTGAGGAAGAAGAACCATGGGTGCTTAGTGGGCAATGAGGTCTGACCCTGACCAGGCTGGGGGCTCTGGGGGCCTCTTCAGTCCAGCACGGCTGGCATGTGGTGCCTAGCCCAACACCTGGCTCTGAGAGGCCAGTCCAGGTTGTCCTGACTGTAAGTGTGAGAGGAGGCAACAGTGCTGGCTGGTTTCTCTGAAGAGAAGTGAAGGTGTGGATGGGGTGAGGGGACAAGGTAGGGTACCTGGATGGCAAGGAGGGCTAGCTATTAGTTAGCCCCGAGCCTGAGAACTGGGCCTGCAGTGGGACGGGACTGGGAATGCTGACGCCTCTCTCCTGCCCTCCCACCTCCTGTTCCTGCCTCCTACGATGCAGACTTGGGGCCTGGACGCAGTTGGTGGGTCAAGAGCAGGGGGAAGAGGGTAACAAAGGCCAGGGCAACATGGGGATGCCTGCCCAGGGCTCCACCTGGGTGGAGGTGCACCCAGCCAAGGGGGCCAGTGGCTGCTGCCGAGTGACTGAGTGACGGGGACTTGACCCTCACATCATTCAGCATCTTAAGTGAGAACATGTTGAAAACCCTGTGAGATGGGACTGGCAGGGCTGCCCTGCAGCTTGGGGCCAGCAGGAGGAAGCTGTCACCTGCAGCAGAGTCTCTTGGGGTGGGGGCGGGGCCCTGCCCAGGAGTGTGGGGAGGGAACAGGCCCCAGGAATATCATGGCCTTGTCCTCAGCAGATGCCCTCCCCCCACCCCAACTGCCTGCCCCCACCCTGGGCCGCCAGCAGTTCCGTATTTACACTACGTTAATAATGGTTTAAACGTTCTCATAAATAGATGCTGATTAATTGGCAATCCATTTGCTGAAGCCAGGCCTGCCAGACGGTTTCCTGGAGGCCCGTCCACATCCCGATAAACACCATCAGGGAGCAGGGCAGGGGCTAATGTAGCGGCCTGCCTGTGCCCCACTGAGAGCAATTCCTCAGGCCTGAAATGGCCCCACCTGCAGCCCAGCCTAGCCTGGAACTCCCGCCTGACACAGTGAGGCCCCAGCGGGCCCAGGCCCCCCCTAACAGGCTGTGGCTGGCAGTGCTCATCCCTGAGTTGGTCCTGGCGGACAGTCCGTACCCAGCCTCCACCCCACCTCCTCTGTGGCTGGGTCCTGGCACCTGGAAGAAGTGGGTCATCCAGGAGCATGAGCTTGGAGGGCAGGGACGGTGCCCTGCTTCTTGTTCATTCATTCATTCATTCATTCATTCACTCAGGCTTTCAGTCATATCTTCATTTAGTGGAACCTGCCACCGGACAAGCCCTGGAGTGGTCAGAAAAGGGCCCGGGGTCTGGCAGTCCCTGTACAGGCGGTTGGACTTGGGAGACCATTTCTGGAGGTGACCTGGTAGAGGGAGTCCTTCAGTGTGAGGTTGACCAAGGGCAGAAACTCTGCACCCAGCTAGTGGGGGCTTAGCTGAGTGTTACTGCCCTGGTATGCCCCCTCCAGGTGTGTTTGCTCCTGCCCTCTCTCAGGTCTCCAAGCTCTACCTCCCTGGCCTGCACAGTCCCTCTTCCTGTTCTCATGGCAGACCTTGGTGCTAACTGGGTGGAACCTCAACCCCCCCCTCTGTAGGATTATGGGGACCACACTGCACCTTACACACAAGAGTCCCCTTCCTGCTGGAGGACAGAGGGGGGTGTCTAGCCTATTGCCCCCAGTGTTACAGCAGTGTATTGTCCTCAAGACCCCGCATTACATTCACTAGCATTTACTGATCAGTGTTCATCATGCCATATGTGCTCATTTCACAGAGGGAACACTGATGCTCTAACAGGGACTTGCCCAAGGTCACCTGGCTGGTAAGTGCCATTAAGTGCCACAGTCGGGACTCAAATCATGGGTCCACTGCTGGGCAATGCTGCCTAATACTGGGTTGTTGAAAGAATAAAATTGAGGGGGGTGAATGAATGAATTCTGCCAGACCAAGTCCAACAAGCAAAGGGAGTAGGTGAGGGGCCCCATGATTGGTTTTTAAAGCTCCTGCAGACCCCAGCCCCAGCAGAGGGGGAGGTCAAAGGTGGCTGCTGATGGTTGTCACTCAAGCAAAATAGGCCCGTTTTCATTTTTCACTTGGACCCAGACCCCTCCAAACAGACAGTGATTAGGCCCTGATTGAGCCTTTCCTCTGCCTGATGACTCCCACATGTGACCCGCTCCCAAATTACATGCAAATGTTCCGCCGAAGAGCTGCTGAAAGCCCTGGCCGCCTGGCCAGCTCCCGCGCCGTTCAGGCGCCCACCTTGCAGGTGTGTGCAAGGGGTTGGGTGGGGGCAGGTCGGCAGCCAGACGCACCTGCAGGCCACAGAGCTCTGCAGTACCCTAGCGGGGGGACGCACCAGAGCCTCAATCTATTCCTCTGTGGACAGGACATGATGATGGAGCAAGATGCCGGCACAGCGAGCATGATATTATACATGATACTACACATAAGACGCCCCAGTGCCTGGGCTCAGATGAGGTGCAATGCGTCATTCCATGTCTGTCTCCCAGTCTCATCTACAGGATGGGGACACAAGAGTCCTTGCCTCCCAGGAGTGCTGGGCCAGAACAGACAAATCGAGCTGCTTAGAACAGTGCCTGGCAACAGTATGCACACTTGTCACTGTCACCATGCGGCCTGGGGTCACTGTGTGAAAAGAAGCACTGTGTGGTAACCCACCTGGGAAGCTTGGAGCCCATCCACTCATATTTTACTGCTTCTTAAATAAATAGGCCAGCAGCTATGGTCCCTAGAGAACTCTGCACCAGCCAGCCCTGTAGGTGACCCCCATACACGTTCCATGAGGTTGGTGACACCCTGAGTCTCATCTTCAGAGGAGGATACTATGGCTGAGAGAGGCCTATAGTCACACAGCTGGTCAACAGTGGAGGTGTCCTGAAGCCCCAGCCCACATCTGCAATTTTAGAGTTTAGTCCCTGGCCTGCAGATGGCAGAGGGGAATATCCAGGGAACACTGCTGTGGGGTATTCTGAGGTCAGGTGAGGGGTCTCAGCTTAGTCCTAGCCAGCACTCCCCAGGTCATCCAACATAGCTCCTCACGAGGCAGGGCTCCCCTCTGCAATGTCCAAGCCCTGTCCACATGCCTCCTGTGACCAGGAGCTCAGTCCCACACCTGGTAGAGCACTGCAGCCCTGAGCAGGGTGGGGAAAGTCTTTCTACTGATTGAAGAAACCCCCTCCCTGGTGGCCTTAGGTATATGCTTTAAGGCCCCCCAGTGGGCTCTTAGATGTCTCTCTCCTTCCCTTCCTTCCTTCCTTCCTTCCTTCCTTCCTTCCTTCCTTCCTTCCTTCCTTCCTTCCTTCACTGAGGCCTCCTCTGACCACCCACCTAGTTGTCTCCCCACACTTGGACATGTTTAATTGTGTGCTTGTTACTCTCTGAGATGATTTGGTTCACAGGTTGATTGACTTTTGTCTGGGTCCCTGTTAGAACATCAGCTTCACCAGGCCAGGAGCCATGCTCATCTCCCTTACCTGGGTCAGTCATTGCGAAATGTACACTTGGTGGGGGAGGGCAGGAAGGAGAGAGAGGAAAAAAGAGAGAGAGGGAGAGACAGGGAGAGAGAAACAGAAAGAAAGGAAGAGAGAAGTGGTAATGAGGAATTTGTGCTCTGGATTGGGGAGGGGGGGGGACTGAGTACAGAGTAGAGACGGGGGCCAGGCCTTGGAAACAGCGGGCAGGCCGGTGGGATGGAGGTGGGGCCTTTGGGTTAAACCATGTGGAGTGATCAGACCCATTTCTGGGTTCAGGCTGAGTGGGAAGAGTGGGGAGGTGAGAGGTGGAGAGCTGCAGAGGGACTGCACACAGGGGCTCCTGCAGGACACACCCAGCGCTCTGGCGGCAGGCTGCACCCACCTGAGGGGATTTCCTTGAATTCCACAAAGATGCCCTAAGGCCAGTGGGGGCCTAGGGTGGGTTTTGGCAGGAGGGGGCACATGGGACTGCTGGGCTCTCTGCTCCTGGGTTGGCCTGTCTGTGGGTTTTAGGGTGGGAAGGACTGGGCCCTGTTAATGGGAAAGCAAGACTGGAGGGAGCCTTTCACCTACTGTGCTGGGGGCTCTGCCCTCATTGTCTCCATGGTTCTTCCCTCAGACCCACAATTGTCCTTTATGCAGGGTGTTATTCTCAACCATGCTGGGTTGGTGAGGGATTGAGGCCCTGCACAGCCTGGGAATTGCCAGGGTTGCAGGGTGGCACTGACACAGGCGGAACTGCCCTCCTCCCACTCTGGGACACCCCCGGAGTCCTGAGTCCCCTCCTTTCCTAGGCAGGAAGCAGCTCTGAGTTCGGCCCCTCCCTCAGCGGCAGGTGGGTGGCCCCTCATCAGCCTGATGTGGAAAGTGAAATAACTTCTCCCAATTACCCTCGAATCTGGAAACTTTTTCTGCCTCCGACATTTCCTCCAGCCCAGGAGTTAATCAGACCCTTGGCCATCCCCGCACTGGGGCTGGGGCGTGGGGGCACCAGGGGCAGTTGTGCCCCAGAAAATTATTTCTCATCGCCAATTATTGCCCATTAGAGCTAATGGTCGCACTTAATCACCACACACTTATCTGGGGTTTTTTAAGCCACTGGAACGGGTCCCCTCCACACCTCCCCCACCCTGTTCACTGAAGCAAAGCTCAAGCCACTGCCAGAAATATATTTTTTTAACCAAATCCCACATCTGATACCGTTTTGTTTGAAAAATGAGCTGCCCTCCCCTTTCTCGTGTCTGCTGGTCACACAGCCAGTGAAGTTTGGGGACAGAGACAGGACCTCCATGGGGCTCATTCCCAGGCCTCGGTGGAGGAGGGACCCCCACCTCATCTGGGCAGCAAGGGAGAGGTGACTTAGCCACAGTTACAGATGAGGAACTGAGACTGGGGGAGGGGATGTGTGTGCAGGTCACACTGGGAGTGATAGCAGAGTGAAGATGAGAGGCCAGGTGGGTGGGAGTCAGGCTCAATGGGGGCCAGAAGGCAGCCCCAGGGGACATTTAACCCTTGGAATTGAGACAAGGTGAGTCAGGTGGAGGGGCTATGCCACAGAAGTCCTGCTGGCTGGGCCATCAGATGAGGATTAAAACATTGTTCAGGTGTCCACCTGAGAAGTGAAAGGCCTTAGATGGTGCCAAGGGTGCAGCTGCCCCACTGCACAGATTGGACACCTTGCCCACAGGGTGGTCATGGTACATCGGGGCCAAGGCACTTGGGCAGAATCCGCTCCATGACCTGTTTCCACAGAAGTGCCAGAGCCTCTCTGAGCCTTGATTTCCTAATCTGAAAAACAGGGCTCTGGTCCCCCAAAGGGCAGGGCCGCTGTGATGATTTAGGTGCTGAGCCTACCTTCATTGTGACCTGGGTGGCTCTGTCCCTGGGTGAGCTGAATTTCTGGGGAGAGGGTTGCTGGGAGACAGGCACCAGAGGCTGAGACCACCCTTCCCTTCCAGCCACCTGGCTTGTTCTATGGACCCTCACTCCAAATAACCTCAACAAATCCTTGTGGAGTCCACAGAGGTGCATTCACTCATTAAATGATTCTCAAACACCACCTCAGCTCGGGGCACAATGGGAAGGACAAGACAGGCCAACCCTTGCTTCTGTGGGACTTGGGGATGGAAAATGTGGAAAGATAAACTGGCAGACCAATTAGGAAACCAGATCATTCCAGAGCATCGTACAAAAAACACAATGAGGTGATATGAGGGAACATGATGAAATGCGTGTACATATACATCAAGTTTTTGTGGTAAAATTGGTATAAAAGTTTATATATATTTCAGGTGTACAACATTATAATTCCATATTTGTATACACTACACAGTGTTGACTACTGTAAATCTAGTTACCATTTATCACCATACAGTTGATCCCCTTCATCCATTTCATCGTCCCCTCAACCCCCTTTCCCTTTGGTAATCACCAATCTGTTCTGTGAGTTTGTTTTTTTTTGTTTGTTCATTTTTTAAAATTTTATTTTGTTTTAGATTCCACATATAAGTAAAATCATATGGTACTTGTCTTTCTCCGTCTGACTTTCTTCACTTAACATAATACCCTTAAGGTCCATCCATGTTGTAGCAAATGGGAAGATTTCATTTATTTGACTTCTGAGTAATATTCCATTGTGCATACATATCACATCTTCCTTATCCAGTCGTCTATTGATGGACACATAGGCTGCTTCCATATCTTGGCTATTGTAAATAATGGTGCAATGAACATGGAGGTGTATATATCTTTTCGAATTAGTGTTTTTGTATTCTTTGGATAAATACCCAGAAGTGGCATAGCTGGGTCATACAGTAGTTCTATTCTTAAGTTTTTGAGTAATCTCCATAATGTTTTCCATAGTGGCTGAACCATTTCACATTCCCATCACTAGTTTACAAGGGTTCCTGTTTCTCCACACCCTTGCCAACACTTGTTGTTGTCTGTTTTTTATAATAACCATTCTGGAAGGTGTGAAGTGATACCTCATTGTGGTTTTGATTTGTGTTTTCCTAATGATTAATGACATTCAGCATCTTTTTATATGTCTGCTGGCATCTGTATGTCTTTTTGGGAAAATGTCTATTCAGATCCTCTGCCCTTTTTAAAATCAGGATGGTTATTTTTATGTTGTTGAGTTGTGCTATTTCTTTATATAGATTGGATATTAACCCTTAGATGTATGATTTGCAAATATCTTCTCCCATTCAGTAAGCTGTCTAGCTGGTGTGGCCATGTTTTGTTGATGGTTTCTTTCATTCTGTAGAAGATTTTCAGTTTGATGTAGTCCCATTTGTTTATTTTTGCTTTTCTTTCCCTTTCCTCTGGAGAAGGAAAACATTGTTAAGACCAATGTCAAGCAGCTTACCACCTATATTTTCTTCTAGGAATTTTATAGTTTCAAGTCTTGAATTTTATACAGTCAAGAATTTCATCCATTTTGAGTTAGTTTTGTGTGGGGTGTAGGATAGTTGTCTAGTTTCATTGTTTTCCATGTGCCTATCCAATTTTCCCAACACCGTTTATTTAAGAGACTGTCCTTTTCCTGTTGTACGTTGTTGGCTCCTTTGTTGTAAATTAATTGTCCGTATATGTGCAAGTTTATTTCTGAGCTCTCTATTCTGTTCCATTGTTCTGTGTGCCTGTTTTAATGCCAATGCCATACTGTTTTGATTATTATAGCTTTGTAGTATAATTTGAAGTTGGGGCATGTGATACCTCCATTTTTGTTCTTTTTCAAGATTGTTTTTGGCTGTTTGGAGTCTTTTGTGGTTCCATGAAAATTTTAGAATTATTTGTTCTAGTTCTGTGAAAAAGTCATTGGAATTTTGATAGGGATTGTATTAAATCTGTAGATTGCTTTGGGTGGTATGGACATTTTAACAATATTAATTCTTTCAATGCATGAGCACAGTATATCCTTTCATTTATTCATGTCTTCAATTTCTTTCAACAATGTCTTCTAGTTTTCAGTGTATAGGTCTTTCACCTCCTTGGTTAAATTTATACCTTTTTAGGTATTTCATTCTTTTTGATGCAATTGTAAATGTGATTGTTTTCTTAATTTCTCTTTCTGATAACTTGATATCCATGTGTAGAAATGCCACAGTTTTATGTATATTAATTTTGTATCCTGCAGCTTTACTAATTTATTTATTAGTTCTAACAGTTTTTTGGTGGTGGCTCTAGGGTTTTCTATATATAGTATCGTGTCATCTGCAAATAGTGACAGTTTTACTTTTTCCTTTCCAGTTTGGATGCCTTTTATTTATTTTTCTCGCCTTATTACTGTGGCTAGGACTTCCAATACTATGTTGAACAACAGCAGTGAGAGTGGGTGTCCTTGTATTGTCCCTGATCTTAGAGGAGACCTTTAAGCATTTCACCACTGAATATGATGTTAGCTGTGGGATTATTGACTTTATTATGTTGTGGTACATTTCCTCTATACCAGCTTTGTTGAGAGTTTTCATCATAAATGAATATTGGATTTTGTCAAATGCTTTTCTGCATCTATTGAGATGATCATGTGATTTTTTTAAAAATTAAAATTTATTGGGGTGACAATGGTTAGTAAAGTTACATAGGTATAAAGATCATATGATTTTTATTCTTCATTTTGTTGATGTGATGTATCATATTGATTGATTTATGGATGTTGAACCATCTGGGTATCTCTGAGATAAATCCCACTTGATTATGGCGTATGATCCTTTTAATGAATTGTTTGATTTGCTAATATTTTGTTGAGGATTTTTGCATATATGTTTGTCAAGGATATTGGCCTGTAATTTTCTTTTTATGTAGTATCCTTGTCTGGTTTTGGCATCAGGGCAATGCTTGCCTCATAAAATTAGTTTGGAAGCATTCCCTCTTATTCAATGTTTTGGAAGAATTTGAGAAGGATAGGTGTTAAATCTTTTTGGAATATTTGCTAGAACTCACCAGTGAAGCCATCTGGTCCTGGACTTTTGTTTGCTGGGAGGTTTTCCTTTATTAATGATTCAATCTCCTTACTATTAATAGTAATTAGTCTGTTCAGATTTATTATTTCTTCATAGATCAATCATAGAAGTTTCTATGTTTCTAGGAATTTATCCATCTCTTCTAGGTTGTCCAATTAGTTGGTATATAATTGTTCATAATTTTTTGCATTTCTGTGGTATTGGTTTTAATGTCATCTCCTTCATCTTTAATTTTATTTATTTGGGCACACTCTCTTTTTTCTTGGGGAATCTAGTTAAAGATTTGTTGATTTTGTTTATCTTTTCAAAGAACCATCTCTGTTTCATTGATCTTTTCTGTTGCTGTTGGTTTTTGTCTCTATTTCATTAATTTCTTCTCTTATCTTTATTATTTTCTTCTTTCACTAATTTTGGGCTTTATTTGTTCTTCTTGTTATAGTTCCTTTGGGTTTAATGTTCAATTGTTTATTTGGAATTTTCCTTCTTTCTCAAGGTAGGTCTGTATTGTAATGAATTTCCCTCTGAGAACTGCTTTTGCGACACCCCATAGATTTTAGAATGTATTTCCATTTTCATTTGTGTCAAGGTATTTTTTTATTTTGCCTTTGATTTCTTCATTGACCTCTTGGTTGTTCATAACATGTTGTTTGGTCTCCATATAGTTGTAATTTTTCCAGTTTTCTTTTTGTGGTTGATTTTTTGTTTCATACTATTGTGACAGGCTGAGAAGATATTTGATTATGATTTCAATCTTAAATGTATTGAGACTTGTTTTGTAGTTGAACCATGTGTTCTATCCATGTGTTCTATGAGAATGTTCTATGTGCATTTGAGAATAATGTGTATTCTGCTGCTTTTGGATGGAATGTTCTGTATATATCTATTAGTTCTATATAGTCTAATGTTTCATTTCAGACCATTGTTTCCTCATTGATTTTCTGTCTAGATTATTTATCCATTGATGTAAGTGAAGTGCTAAAGTCCTATAATTGTATTGCTGTAATTTTCTCCCTTTATAGATTTTGATGCTCCTCTGTTGAGTGTATTTACATTTACAGATGTTATATCTTCTTATTGGATTGACCCTCTTATCATTATGTAATGTCCTTCTTTGTCTTTTGTTACAGTCTTTGTTTCAAAGTCTATTTTGTCTGATATGAGTATAGATACACCAGCTTTCTTTTAATTTCAATTTGCATGGGCTATCATATCCAATTCCTTTACTTTTAGTCTGTTTGTCCTTACTCTGAAGTGAGTCTCTTGTAGGCAGCATATAGATGGGTCTTTTCTTTTTTTTTAAATTCATTCAGCCACTCTATGTCTTTTGATTGGAGAATTTAGTCCATTTGAATTTAAAGTAATTATTTTAGGCATGTACTTATTACTATTTTGTTCATTGTTTTCTGGCTGTTTTTGTAGTTCCCCTTTATCCCTTTCTTCTTCTCTTTCTCTCTTCTCTTATGGTTTGATGAAATTCTTTAGTATTATCTTTAGATTCTTTCTTCTTTTTCTTTTGTGTACCAACTATAAGTTTTTGGTTACCATGAGTTTCACATATAACAGTCTATGTATATAACGGTCTACTTTAAGTAAATAGTGACTTAAATGTGAATACATTTCAAAATTTTACATTTTTATAATGCACTCCCTCCCTGGTTTTATGTTATTGATCTTGTATTTTACATCTTTTTATTTTATGCACCCTTTAA
>NW_017732133.1:417131-420379 GCF_001890085.2 Hipposideros armiger | reverse complement strand
GTTTCTGTTTCTTCTTGGTTCAGACTTGGTAGATTGTATGCTTCTAGAAATGTATCCATTTCTTCCAGAGTGTCGAATTTGTTGGCATATAGCTGCTCATAGTATTTTCTTACAATTTCCTGTATTTCTGTGGGATCTGTTGTCACTTCCCCTCTTTCATTTCTGATTTTATTAATTTGGGTCCTCTCTCTGTTTTTCTTGGTGAGTCTGGCCAAGGGTTTGTCAATTTTGTTTCTCTTTTCAAAAAACCAGCTCTTGGTTTCACTGATCTTTTGTATTTTTTTTTGGTCTCTATTTCATTTATTTCTGCTCTGGTCTTTATTATTATTTCCTTCCTTGTACTTCCTTTGGGCTTGTTTTGCTGTTCTTTCTCCAGTTCCCTTAGGTGTACAGATAGTCTGTTGATTTGAGATTTTTTTTTGCTTTTTTAAAAATAGGCCTGCATTGCTATGAATTTCCCTCTTAGGACTGCTTTCGCTGCCTCCCATAGATTTTGGGTTGTTGTGTTTTCACTTTCGTTTGTCTTAAGATAGCTTTTGATTTTTCCTTTGATCTCATTTTTTACTCACTCGCTATTAAGTAGCATGTTATTCAGCCTCCATGTATTTGTGCTTTCCAGGTTTCTTATGATTGATTTCTAGTTTCATAGCATTGTGGTCAGAGAAGACGCTTGATATGATTTCAATCTTCTTAAATTTATTGAGACTTGTTTTGTGGCCTAACATGTGGTTTATCTTGGAAAATGTTTCATGTGCACTTGAGAAGAATGTATATTCTGTTGCTTTGGGGTGAAATGTTCTAAAACTATCGATTATATCCAGCTGGTCTAAAGTGTCATTTAAGGGCACTGTTTCCATGTTGATTTTCTGTCTGGAGGATCTGTCCATTGGTGACAATGGGGTGCTGAAGTCCCCTACTACGATAGTGTTACTGTTGATCTCTGTCTTTATGTCTGTCAAAATCTGTTTTATATATGTAGGAGTTCCAATGTTGTGTGCATAGATGTTTACTAGGGTTATGTCCTCTTGTTGAATCGATTTCTTTATTATTATGTAGTGCCCTTCTTTGTCTTTTGTTGTAGTCTTCATTTTAAAGTCTATTTTGTCTGAAATAAGTATTGCTACTCCGGCTTTTTTCTCATTTCCATTTGTGTGAAATAACTTATTCCAGCCCTTTACTTTCAGACTCTGTGTATCTTTTGACCTGAGATGAGTCTCTTGTAAACAGCATATGCAGGGTCCTGTTTTCTTATCCACTCAGCCACTCTGTGTCTTTTGATTAAAGCATTTAGCCCATTCGCATTCCGAGTGATTATTGATAGGTGCATATTTATTGCCATTTTGTTATTTGTATTTCTGGTCTGCCTGGTTTAGCTTGTTGTCCCCTTTGTTCTGTTTTAAAAAACCCTTTTAACATTTCCTTCAATGCTGGCTTGGTGGTAATGAATTCCTTAAGCTTATTCTTTTCTGAAAAGCTCTTTATTTCTCCTCAATTTTAAGTGATAGCNTTATGGGGTTTACCTTGTATGTAACAAGTTGTTTTTCTCTTTCTGCTTTTAAGATTCTCTATTTTTTAACTTTTGACATTTTAAATATAATGTGCCTTGATGTGGCTTTCATTTGGTTCATCTTATTTGGAACTTTCTGAGCTTCCTGGACTTGGATGTCTGTTTCTTTCCTCAGGTTAGGGAAGTTTTTAGCCATTAATTTTTTCAGAAAGGTTTTCTGCTCCTTTCTCTCTATATCGTTTTTCTGGGACCCCTATAATGTAAATGTTATTCTACTTGATGTCCTATAGATACCTTAAGCCATTTCACTTCTTTTAATTCTTTTTTTCTTTTAGCTACTCTGTCTGGGTGAGTTCTATTTCTTTATCTTCCAGCTTGCTAACTGTTCTTTTGCTTCATCCAGTCTGCTATTGAAATCTTCCAGCATTATTTGGATTAGTTACTGTATTCTTCAGTTCTGTGACTTCCATTTGGAATTTTCTATCTCTCTGTTAAAGTTCTGTGTTCATCCATTCCTCTCCTTAGATTGGTGAGTATTTTATGACAATTACTTTGAACTCTTTATCAGGCAGATTACTTATTTCCATTTCATTAGGGTTTATTTTAATGGGGCTTTATTTTGTTTTTTTCTTTGGAATATATTTCTTTGCTTCCTCATTTTGCTTGACTTTCTGTGTTTGTTTCTATGTATTAGACAAAACAGCTAATTTTGAAGGTATGGTTGCTGGAAAACTGTGAATGTGTTTTGGTCTGCAGTCTGTGTAGTGCCCTGGGGGTGGTAGCTGGCCAAGAACTGTTTCTCTACTTGTTTTAGTCCTGTGAGTCCCAAAAAGGCAAGTTCCCCTGGCTATCAGGATCAGGCATTCAAGAGGCGTCCTCTGTTTGAAGTGAGTGCATCCTCTGGTTCTGGTGGGGCAAGGGACTATGGTGGAGGGGCATGTGATCAGCAGAGTTCATCTGCTGGGTGTGATCAGGCAGGAGCCATGGTAGAGGGGTTCTTGGAAGGTTGCTACAGTGGAGAAGTACCAAACTGGGGTGGGGTCACAGGGGCATGCCAGGGTGGGAGGAATTATGTTAGCAAAGTAGACAGAGAGTGCCAAAAAATAGTGCCCACCAATACCAGGCTAGCAAGGTAGAAAGAGCAGTGTCTCTGTCCCTGGAGACAATTCCAATAAACCATTGCCCCTTCAGCATATGTCCTAAGATTAGTCAATGAATCTCCTTCACATATAGCCCAGGCATTTTTCAAACTGCTACCTCTGCACTGAAGCTCAGAGTGAGTGAGTCTGTGCATGAGCCCTTTAAGAGTGGAATTGTCTCAGTTTCCTATAGCTCTTTGGTTCTCCTGGACATAAGCCCTACAGGTTTTCTTTTCTTCTTCTTTTTTTAATTGTGAAATAAAAATTTTTTAAATTAGTTTCAGCTGTACAACACAGTGCAATACTTTTTACCCCTCAAGGTGACAACCCCTCTCCCCCAATCCGCTGCCTCAATCCCCCCAATATCATACATATCTATTACAATTCCCTTGACTCCACTCCCACACTATACTCCATGCTCTGTGAATATATATATATATAATGATTAGTGAGGCTGAACATTTTTTCATATGCCTGTTGGCCATCTGTATGTCCTCTTTGGAGAAATGTCTCTTCATAGCCTCTGCCCATTTTTTAATTGGGTTGTTTGTTTTTTTGGTGTTGAGTTGAATGAGTGTTTTATAAATTTTGGATGTTAACCC
>NW_017732133.1:393346-412891 GCF_001890085.2 Hipposideros armiger | reverse complement strand
TAACTCTGGGCTGGTGAGCTCGGTCTGGGGCTGGAGGGTCTCTCCCCCAACTGGAGAAGCCTCCCCACCACTGAGGTGTCCCTCACGGGGTTCACCCTCTCTTGTCTCCGCCCCTCCTACCAGACTCGACATGGACTCCTCTTTAAGTCCTTCGTTTAGAAGTTCTGTTCATCTAGTGTCCAGGGGACTTCTGAGGTTGAATATCTTATAAATTATTTGTAATTTTGGTGTGTACAGTTGGCACGGCATCTGTCTATTCTGCCATCTTACCGGAAGTCTCTCAGCCCTACTGTTTTTCAAAACCAGACATTATGGGGGCTCATATTCCTGATGCAGGTTTCCGGGGCTGGGGTGCCTGATGTGGGTCCCAAACCCTTCACTCTTCAGGGAGGAGCTGCACGTTTGTGATATCCCTCCCACTCTCGGGTCACTGTGCTAGAGATGTGGCTCCTGACTATACCTCATCTCTGCCCCTCCTGCCTGTCTTGATGTGGCTTTTTCTTTTTGTCCTTAGTTGTAGAATAGCTATTCTGCCATTATCCAGGTCTTTTTCAGAGAGTGTTGTTCTATGTGTAGTTGTAATTTTGGTGTGTCTGTTCAAGGGGTAAGTTCAGGAACTTTCTATGTTTTCATATATAATCTCCTCTTTGTTGTTTTGAATATATTGCCCATCATGTGTGTCTGGCTCTGTACAATGAGAAAGCTTTGAATCAAAGATACCTCAGGGGCTGCGAATAAGCCCGGCACCCAGACTGTGGTCTCTAAGGTGATGGCCTGAGAAAATGAACCTGGATCCTTAGAATATAGTTGATCCTGAAGCTGGGGCAGGGTCATTATAATATAAGCCTGGACCATGTGTTACATGATAAAGAAACGAATAAAACAAAAGGATGGTGGCATGTCAAAGGTTTAGAAACTAGCTTCTGGATGCTCCCACTGGCCGAATTTGAGAAAATTTGAGCACCAAAATAGTTAAGCAGAGTAATGATTATGAGCCTTTGAAAAATAGGAATTCATGATCCATACTTATAATAATAGATACATAAACAGGTAAGCAAAAAGTACCCTATTTTTTTTTACAGGGGAATGCCAAGGGTTCTGTCACCATCTGGCAAGTGTGGAGGGAAGCTTGGGTTGAAAATCAGCATTTTGCAGCCTTTGTAACAAAGATCAGTTCAGGCAGGAGTCACCCATGGAAGCTAAATCTGGTGTAAAGCTTTTATGAAGAGAGGATGTTTGCATGCTCTATGGATCCCCTCAGACTGTGAATTAGATGCCAGGAGGGAAGCTGTTATGCAGCAGAGAAAGCAGGCAGCACAGTAGCAAGTGACAAAACTTACCATCACTGCAGAGGTCAGGCAGGCCCATGGGTTTCCACATGGTGCCCTGAGAAGGAAATGTCCTCACATTGCGCACACCCAGCAGTGAAGGCACAACCCAAACCCAAACAGGAGGAAACTCAGACAGACCCATGTGAGGAGCATTTCATTAAAGAGGTTGCATTCTTCAAAAAGCCACTACAGTAAAAGACAAAAAGGTGTGGGTACTGCTTCTGACTAAAGGGGACCAAACAGACACAATGGCCAGGTGCAATGCCTGACACTGGATCAGATCCAGGGCTGGAGGGGAAAGAAATCCTATGAAGGATATTATAAGGTCAGTTGACAAAACTGGTGTACAGACAGCAGATCAGAGAAAAGTATGGTATCAATGTTAAATTTACTGAAGTGAGAATTGAACTGTGGTCATGTAAGAGTGTGCTGTATTCTTGGAAAATACACCCAGAAGTATTTAGAGGCAAAGGGCCCTGATGCCTGTGACTTACCCTCAAATTGTGTATGTGAGAGAGAACAAGAGCCAAAAACATAGTAAACAATAACAAAGTTAGCAGTTGATGAGGACTCTGCAGGTGTTCTTTGTTCCATTCTCATTCCTGCAACTTTCTGTAAATTTAAATGTTTCCAAATAAAAAGTAAACAAAAATATGATGTGGTTAAGGGGCAACTTAAAATGGGATTGGGGTGGACACTGTGAGAGTGGATATTGCGTAGGGGCTTGAAGCTTGAGAAGAAACCACTGAAAGAGTGTTCAGAGAGAATGGACAGCATGTGTAAAGGCCCTGGGGGACTGGCTGGGTGTTCTGGGGCAAGGTGGCACAGTGGAAAGGGACAGGGAGGCCATGAGTTGAGGATGTTGGCAGTGACTTGACAGATCCAAGTGGGGATTTTGGGATTCAGTCTTAATGCCATAGGTGCAATAGGGACTGTTCATAGCCCTGGGGTGACATCAAGTGAAGAGAGATTTGCTCTTTCATTTAACAAACATTCTGACCCCCTCTGGTGTCCTAGGTAGTTTGGGAAAAGTGATGGGATCCCAAAAGAGGGTTTCTTGTGCTTTGGTAACAACTCATAGTAGTGGGGGAAGGTTCTGCTATGAAGAAGGGCATAGGTTTGCCATAAAGGTAGTTTCGTGGGTCCATGAGTCAGGATAGCTGGGCTATGCACAGTGACAGATGAGCCCCATCTCATGGCCAAGCATAACAGTTATGCCATGTGCCAAGAGCCATCTGGGAGGGGCAGGGCAACTGAGTACACCACTTCTGCTTTAAGTTTTACTCTCCAAGTAGGTCATGTGCAATGCCCAACTGAGAAAGGAATGGAGAGGAAGAAAAGGAAGAACCAGCCTTAGAAACAGCCCTAAGGACAGCCGTAGGGAGAAGGGACACCCAATCTGTGCAGCTGTCCGCCGATACTGGCTGAGGACATTGGATAAAGACCAGAAGTGGCACATTGGCCTGACACCTAATAGGTTCTGTGGACCAGCAGGGCTTTCTGCCCCTAAGTGACCAAAGTGTGTGAGAGGAGAACTGCTGTGGCTAGGACCCGAGGAAGGACGGGAGCATCCCCACGGGAGGCAGCCAAGGTGAGGAGAGGGCTGGTGACACCAATGTTGGGAGAGCTGGGGCCACCAGACATGCAGAACAGATGGAGAAAGACACACTCACTGTTCCAAGCTTCTGTAGGGCCAGCCCCAAGGCAGGGAGAGCTGAAGGAATCCTAGGATCTGGAAAGTAGAGCAGGAACCCTGGAATGGATGGGGCAGGGACAGAGATGGAAAATGGAAGATACAGAGACCAGAAATAAGGAAACGAGGAAAAGGAGGGTTGTCTAACAAGTGATCAGTTCCCTGTCACTGGAGGTATGTAAGCAGAGGCAGATGCCCAACATCTACAGCAGCTGTAGAGGGAGTTTTAGATGCTGAGGGCCTTTCTGTTCCCTAAAGTCTAGGTTTCTAGCTAGGCATGGGGGAGGGCAGCCAGGCCTGGAGAGAGAGGGTGTGTTTGGAGGAAGCAGGGTGTGCGGAAGGTGACAAAACTAAGGCAATTAGGAGAAAATGGGTAGAGACCTCAGCTGTCTCCACTGTCCCTGCTTCCGCCAGCTCAGTCCCAGGTGCCTGTGGGTGAGTAAATCCCATCTCTGCCTGCAGACAGGGCCAGGCCCTCAGGGTGTTCCTCCCCAGCTATTATAGGTGACCCTGAGGCAAGATGCAGAGTGAAAATGAGAGCCGAAGAGATGAATTGCTTGAACTGTCCATTCTCACACCTCTTCAGATGTTCCCTTTCTGAGTGGCCTCGTGAAGCCAGGCCATGGGACCACACGGATCTGGTGTGAGGCTTTAGTGAGCATGTGGCCAACTGCCTGGCCTTGGCAGATGAGTTTGTTATCTCTCTCTCTCAGCCTTCAGCCCTGATTGCAATATCACAAAATGCAGGGAGGAGGAGCTAGCTAGTTGTCCATGGTTGGATTCACAGGTTTCAGGATGATAGCTGTGTTTGAGTCATTCAGGAGGTCCCTGGAGGAATCAGAAGACATGGCTATTTTAGATCCAGACTCCTGAGTGCCTGGCCGGCCTTCGTGCTGGTTGCCACAGCCCTCAACACTCCCTGCTGTCCCCCAATGGAGGCTCCATGTTGGCCATTTCCCACCAGTCTGGGGCTGGTATTCCCTCTGTGGCCAGAAAAGAACCCAGAAGGGCTGCCCAGCCTCAGCAGTAGGGGAGCGAGCAGATTGTTTGTGCCATTCCGGGGACTCGGACGGTCTACCATGTAAGTGTGACTGAGCTGGAAGTTCCCTCCACGGACCCGGAGGCTTTGACTTCACAACCTGTTCTCAGGGTTCAGGACTGCAGTCCAGCAGGACAGCTCTTCCTCACTCGGATTCCTCCTGCTAGAGCCCCCGCTGTCGTTCGGGCCTGCTGGATGTGGCACGTCTGCGGTTAGGGACCCATCCATCAAGGAACCGTCAACGGTCAGGCACAACGCACACTACACCCAGAAGGGGCCAAGTCGGAGTCATCACGGGCCACTGCAGAGAGCCGGCTGAGGCCCCAGGAGTGATGGATGGGCATCACCCGGCACTCTAAGTCCATGTTTATGGGACACCCAAACAGCCGGTCAATTCCTCAGGACCATCACTCACCCTGGCTACCAGGCATCCCTGACAGGCCGCCAGGTGGTTTTGGTGCTTTCACTGTGGCAGCACTTAGAGTTTTAGCCTGTCAGGCCCAGGGGTCCTGTCCAGCTGCCAGTACATGACAGATGGGGCACAGAGCCCCACAGGGCACATGGCTGCCAGGATCACCGGCGGTGAGCCCAGCTCGGTCTCCACAGCCTCAGCAATGCACACCCACTGGACTGTCTACTTGTCCCTGCACACTGGGTAACCAGGGCCTGAGCACATGGATTGTGGGCTCTGCCTCAAGATAAGCCCGGTGTGTGGCTTAACTCACGTTCTCCTGTCGTCATGGTCTCCTTGGGCCAGGAAGCTCAATGCCTGCTTTAAGGGAGTAACCTCCCTCCTTCCCTCCCTCCCTCCCTCCCTTCCTTCTTTTTTTCTTTCCTTCCTTCCTTCCTTTTTTCTTTCCTTCACTCCTTCACTCCTTCCTTCCTTCTGTTCTTCAACAGATGAAGCTGTTGATTTAAGAAACAGAGAACATGGGAAATCCAGCCCTCAGGCACCATCTGCTCCTCAAACAATCCTGAGCAGTCAGTAAATCGGGGTTTCTGAGAAAGAAGGCTGATGTGTAAGGAGGTCACCCCACTCCATAGCAGACCTTGCTTTTTGCTGGTCAGGGGCAGGAAACTTTGAGGAAAAAATATTGGCCTACCTCACTTTGTTCCTCTGGGCAGATGACTTCATCTGATCTCATGAGCCTCAGTTTTCCTCCATGAATTGGGGTCACTAACACGCTCACATGGGGCTGTGGTTGGGAAGGGAGGGGATAATGGGTATGATGCCATGTTCCTCACAGTGAGGCATCTTTCCAAACCCGGGAGTGTTGTGACTGACAGAGATATAAATACCCTCCCTCACCTATGATCCTCATGAAGTTCCACCTCCAGGGAGTGGGCAGGAAAAGGCAATTGTTCCAAAGACCAATGTATAGACCCACATACGCAAAGGTTAACTTGAAATGGATCAAGGACCCATGTGTAAGAGACAAAACTATAAAGCTCTTAGAAGAAAATGTAGGAGCAAGTCTTTGTGACCTTGGATTTGACAGCAGTGCCTTAGATACGTCACAGGAAGTATGGGCAACAAAAGAAGAACAACTGAACTAGACGTCATTGAAATCAAAGACCTTTGTACTGCAAAAGACCCCATCAAGAAAGTAAAAAGACAATCACAGAATGGGAGAAAATACTTGCAAATCATGTATCCGGTAAGGGTCTTACATCCAGAATACACAAAGAACTCTTACAACTAATAAAAGGCAAATGCCATTAGTCATGAGGGACATGCCAATTGAAGCCACAATAAGAGACCATTTCACCACCCACCAGGATTACTAAACTCAAAAGGACAGATAATGACAAGTGTTGGCAAGGATATGGAGATATTAGCACCCTCATACACTGCTGGTGGGATGGAGAGTGGTGCGGTTGCTTGGCAACCAGTCTGGTGGTCCTCACAGCCTTAAACATAGTTACCACATGTCCCAGAAATTCACACCTACACATGCACCCAAAGGAACTGAAAACATGTGTCACACAGAAACTTGTACATAAGTGCTCACAGCAGCACTATCCATAACAGCCCCAAAGTGGAAACCACCCACATGTCCATCAAGGATACACAAATGTGGTCTATCCACAAAATAGAGTATTATTCAGTCATAAAAGGGAATGAAGTGCTAATACATGGATAAATCCTGAAAACACTACACAGAGTGAAAGAAGCCAGTCACAAAAGACTATATATTTTATGATTCCAGTTATATGAAATGTTCAGAATAGAGAAAGCCATAGAGGCAGGAAGGAGATTAGTGGTTGCCAGGGGCTGGGTGGGGGGTCAATTGGGAGTGACTGCTAAGGGATGTGGGATTTCCTTTCAGGGTGATGAAAATGTTCTGGAATTAGTGGTGATGGTTGCACAACTCTAAATATTAAAAGCCACTGTCGGACACTTAAAAGGGGTGAATTTTATGATATGTGAATTTTATCTCAATACAGCTGTTATATATAAAAGTAATTATCTGAGTTGGCACTGGGTGGTGTCTCAAAGCTGTCCCTGCCTTTTTCATTCTGGCCCCAAGTTTCCATCAGGTGGGTGAGGGGCCAACAGATTTCATGGGGAGTGTGGATTCTTCTGTCATTTGGCTCCAAATCTCTTTTAAAACCCTACAGACTTTGGGAACAATTAATGACTACTTGGAATTTTGTAACAGAGAGACCACCCCACCTGTGGTGAATAAGTAAAGGGAAAAATTGTCCATCAGACCCAAGATGATAAGTGGGTTTACCATGCTTAACTAATTTCAACTGAGATCTTAAAAGCATTGCAACCAGCCCCCCAAATACTATATATCCTTTGGCAAAGTAACCCCCTTCTTGGGAATATTTCTTCTGCAGAAATTATCTAAAAAGCAAAAAGCAGTGTGTATATGGGTGCTTCTCGCACATGTTTCACCTGGTGACTTGTCTCAGGTTTGGAGGGAGAGCGGGCCCTTCCCCAGGTTACAAATGTAGGGCAAGATATAGAAACAAGGCAGTGGAAGCCCAGTGTGTCTGTGGGTGAGAGGCTTTGCTGGCTATGGCAGCGGTTTCATGACATTTCAATGCTGTGTCCACATCTTTATATCAAACAAGCACCCTCAGAAATCAGAGGATGCCCACAGGTCAGGTGAAAGGTACAGAGCCTGAACCTGAGGATAGAATAGCCCATTGAGTGGGCAGTGCTGTGAGTCCTGTTGGTGGGACAGGTGTATGAGGCCTGACAATTAAGTTCACGAACACATCCTAGAAAAAGTGCTACATATCTCATTGCTGAATATGACTACAGTCACCTTTGAAGCACTCCCCTTGGGAAGCTACGCACTGGTGCCAGCACCTAGTCCACCCTTCAAAGTAATTTAGGAACTCTTTTTCTGGAATGGCTATCAGAGCTGTTCATTGTATTACCCTTGATGTCCTGAATGCCACCGAAATGTCTTCCTTTCAATATTTCCTTTATTTTTGGGTAAAGAAAGAAGTCATTGGGGGCCAGATCAGGTGAGTAGGGAGGGTGTTCCAATACAATTATTTGTTCACTGGCTAAAACTCCCTTGCAGGCAGTGCCATGTGAGTTGGTACATTGTCATGATGCAAGAGCCATGAATTGTTGGTGAAAAGTTCAGGTCATTTTTGTCTAACTTTTTCACGCAGCATTTTCAGCGCTTCCAAATAGTAAAGTTGGTTAACTGTTTGTCCAGTTGGTACAAATTCATAATGAATAATCCCTCTGGTATCAAAAAAGGTTAGCAACATTGTTGCAACAAGTTCGTGAACTTAATTGTCAGACCTTCATGTATGGGTTAGCTCCATAGCTTCCTGGAGGGTAGAGGTAGGCAGGGCCTGGGAGAAATGTGCATCTCAGCTCACAGATGAGGTGGAACCCAGGTAGTAGGAGGATCCTTGTGTATTTAGAAGAGAGGGTCTCTAATGCAAAGAACTAGTTGTGCAGGTGCCGGAGGAGGTGTCATCACCTACAGGAAGCACCACCATCTGGCTGGTGGGGCCAAGTAGCCGGGACACCTGCAGGATAGTGCTGAGTGGAGATGGGAGGGGGCTGCTCCTTTTCTCTTGCCCTCCATCTCCCGCCAACACCCCAACCCCAAGGTAGTTCCCTGTAATACCAAATGGGACAGGGGATGGTGAGGGAGGGAGGGTAGGCCAGCACCCACAGCCAACAAAAAAGTGAGTGGCAATGCCTTCTGCTGGGTTGCTGGGCAAACAACGACCCCAAATAAGTATAGACCCAGGCTTACTGGCTGGCTTCTCACACACCACCTTCGTGCTCGCACAGCTCAGGGCACCTCTACTGTGGCGCACCTATTTTCCATCCATGGATTTGCTCCCTTTTTCTCAAATTTATTTACTTCAAAGGAGATTTTTACCATCACCATAAAATCCATAAATGAAATCATAACTGGGAAAATGGAGATAATAGGAGCCTAACAATAATATTAAATTCTAGCCAGACTTGCTTCCTTCCAAGTCTCAGCGTCTAGGTGGGAGGGGCTTGCTCCTAGAGCCAGCGGAAGTCCCCAGAGGACTGGAAAGGGGGTGCTGCCTCACTTCCCATTAGGACATCCCACATCTGTGCCCCTGAACTGATGCAGTATGCCCCAGGACCTGACCAAGGTCACAGGGCCTGGCACTGCTAGCTCTGGGACAGAACCAGCCTGGCCAGGCGCACATGGCTTCAGCATCTTCTCAGAGCATCAGAGGTTGTAGCTGGAGCATTTCTGTGTGGGTGAGGCTTGCAGCCACTCTGCTCCCCTCCTGGGAACATTCTTGGGAACCTCAGAAGGAGCACCTGGTGCCTGAGAGCTCCTTTGTGTGAGTCTCCACCTACTGCCCCTTGTAACTGGGCTGGGGGTAGGGGGCTGTGAGCTGCAGATTGCACCCAAATGTCAAAAGCTTTCCCTAAAGCATCTCACAGCTGTCAGGGGCCCCCTCAGAGGGCAGGCAGCAGGTCCATTAGTGGAGGCAGGTGATTTGTATTGCTGGCTGCTGCTGTGTAAACAGAGGGCTCAGGAAGCTTGGGCGGTGGGGAGGGCGGGGTGCACCTGGCACACCTGAGCTGGAGGCTCATGCTGGGCCACCATCCACAGGGGCATGCCAGGACCCATCTGCCCACAGTGGCCTTCAACACCTTAGGTGTTTCTGCACACAGGGAGAGACAGAGGTGAAGATGCACCACCATGCTCTCCCCTAGCATGGATGGAAGACCAGCAGGGCCTTGATACCATGTTCCCTCCTGCCTCTGGGCCAGGCACCTGGGTGTGACTCGGTGTGGAGCTGGTGTAGAGTCCGGTTCAGCTCATTGGGCTTCATGTGGCAGCCTCTCTGCCACCCGCCTCCCTGCCCTAGCACTTACCACATGACTCTGATGGTCTGTTTACAAGGCTGTCTTCCGCACCAGACGGAGGGCTCTTGAGGGATTTTAATGACCTCCACCTCCCCTGTCAGCACTAATCAGTGTTTCCTGAATGAATGGATAAAGGAATGAATGAATTCTTGATCACTTACCATGTGCCAGGCAGCATGTCAGGGGCAGGCAGTGCTTTGTGCTGCAGGAGACCCTGGGGGAGCATTGAGATTAGATGGGGAGAGCGATTGCTAAGAAAGGGGCTTTGAACAAAGAGCCGAGTAGGTTAGGGAAGGAGCTATGTGGGGAAAAGTGCTCCAGGGATCAGCACGTGCAAAGTCCCTGGGGCAGGACCAGCCTGCGTCGGATGGGGGTTCAAGGAACAGTGAAAAAGCCGGTATCTAGAGTCTAGTAAGGGGGTGTTGGAGGCGGAGAATGAGAGAGAGAGAGAGATGGAGTGGGGAGTAGAGAGAGAGGAACATGAAGTCCTGTTATGGGACCAGCTAGCTAACTCCCACAGCCAGCCTTACCCATTTCCCTACACTCTCATTGAGAGGGTAAAACAGCCAGATCCTCACTTCACTTTGCAGTGAAACAGGGAGGGAGAGGCACAGGAAGTTCTGGTCAAGGGGACATAGAGAAACCTCCCAGGAAAGGTGTATCTAAGAGAGACTTATGTTTCCTGAGAAGACAAGAGGGACCTGTCCTGGCTACCACCCCCAGCCTCAAACCCCCTCCCCACAACTCCACATCCCTGCCTTTGACTGTGGTCCTGTATGCATGCGATGTCTGGGGTGATGGCAGCCATTCATGCCCATGAGGCACTGCAGAGCTCCTAGCTCAGCACCCAGATGGGGAGAACAGCTGCTCCCTCCAATCCTCTGTGAATCATGGCTCCAGCTTATGTCATACAACTCTGACACGCCTCATCACCCCAAGAAATCCTCCTAGGCCACCTGAGCTACAGTCCCTCTCTCCCAGCATATGACCCATGTTACTTTCTTCATAGCTCTTCTCTCTCTCTCTCTCTCTCTCTCTCTCTCTCTCTCTCTCTCTCATAGCTGTTTTCTGTCTAGATGTTCCTCTTGGCCTTCCTCATGGGAACATCAGCTCAGGGCATGGAGCTTGGGCTTGTGTTGCTCGCATGTGTATCTGCTGCTTAGAGCAGAGCCTGGCCAAGAGCAGGTGCCCCCGAATGTTGTTTAGGACATGAATGCGCACTTACCATGTATCAGCATCCAATGGCAGCGTTAACACTGTGGTTTTGGCTCTCACGTCCTCTGCCCCTGTTGGAGCACTCACGGGCTTCATTTGCACTGTGCACATACCTTCTATCATGGGTGACAGAACTGAGTGAGGTGACCTGCTGGGGGCTGCACGTCAGTGAGTTGGGGCTGGGACCATAGTCAGACTGGCGACCGAGGATGCACAGGCTGAGTGTGTGGGCACCACCGTCGCCGTCCTCCTCCAAGGCCCAGGAATTGCCCAAGAGACCATAGCCATGGGGAGGAGGCTGTGGACTCTCAGCCGACCCTACCTGCCGGGCCAGAACCAGCGCCCCAGTATTTTGTGACACCCTTGGGTGAAATCAGTAAACTACACAACCTCCCATGCACATCATTTCAAACATCCATAGAATGCCTCAGCTGCAATAGAAGGAGACATAAAGGAATTAACCTAATGTTTTAAAATGGCTACACCACACACACCTGGAGGCTCCCAGATACGTGCACGAACCCCAGTAGAGATGGTATTCAACTGCAGGCTGTCAACACCGTTGTTACTGATGTGAAAGCTGGAGTAGAAGCTCGGTTATGAACACACAACTGCATTTTGCAGCCATAGTGGGCACACAGAGCAGGACCGGGCAGTGTTGGTCTGGACCAGCAGGGCCCTTAGTACCAGGCACACTCAGGTGTTGGTTTCCTGCAAAGGTGAGTAGAGCCTGCAAATGCTTTACAAAATGTGGTGTGGTTGTCTCTTGTGTCACACAGGCATTGCATTCCTGGAATATTCAGAGCCACAGGAAAGACACTTACATTTTAGAATAAACCAGACCTGGTGGGCCAGGCTGGGACATTGAAGGGACTCTCACCGTGAGTGTGGATAAGAACCTGACAAGTGTCCTAGCTCATCATCGACTTAGGCTCAACCTGGCACTCAGAGACCTGTACACTCACTGCCGCACCTCTAAATGTCCCCTATGGGTCTCCAGCCTGCCCTTGTGCTGGATCCCATCTCCCCTAGCTTTGCCCCAGCCTGGCTGAGCAAACAAAGCCCCAGACCCCACGTCCATGGCCAGCTCACCCCCAGTGCCCCTGTGCAGGAGGCGGGCCTGGCCTAAGTCTGGCCCAGGCAGGTGGGAGACTCTGGTGTCAGGCTGCGTGAACCCCCCAGCCAGCCAGGCAGGGCCCCCCGGCAGGCCTCTGCCGTCACCTCCCAGGCTGGTGTCCCCCAGGCCCCCACACCGCCCGGCACAGCGAGGGGCTCCCAGGCAGGCAGTGATGGATGGCGGGTGAGGCTCCATTGCCTTGTCTCACAGACATTCCTCCCGCAGATAAACTGCCTTGAGTGGCCACCCCCACAGTGGTCTGGTGGAGAGGCCTTCTTGAAAGGCAGGAGATGAGGGGCCTCTGTATATAATAAAGGTGAAAGAGTGTCATCCAGACATTTTTATACTCTTCTTGAGGCCCCAGCTGCCGTGCAGCCGGAAGGACCTGGGGCTTTTAGCAAGTGGCCTTAGGAAGTGGCTTGTACTGAGAGGAAGTGTGGGGTCAGGGCCTGGGCCACCTTCCAACCCAGTTCACCTGAGCCCCTCCTCTGAAGGAATTAGAAGGACCCACCCCAGACTTGGAGACGTCCTAGCCTGCTGCAGGTCGAGTCTCTGGGTGGTGAGTGGGCTGGGGCTGGCAGCTGGGTCAGTGGGAGGCAGGGCACACAGGGTTTTGCAAGGCCTTGGGTTTGTCTTCAGGGCGCCCGGCCAAGTAGCACCATAGCTCCCTGCCTGTGACTGTAGCCCCCCATTGTAGTTTGAGGGTCTGCGGGGGTGGGCCGGCCCCTGGGAGGTGCTCACTGACTTTTCCTTCCCATTTCCCCTCCTCACTCCTTCTTGCAGGTCCTCAGTGCCACCAGGACAGAGTCTGCACCTCATACAGGAGAATGTCAGGCTCTGGGCCACCTGAGGGCACACTGCAGCAGGAAGGGAAGCCAGGCTGGCAGGGGAGCCACCCACAAAGGCCCAGACCATCTGAATATCCAGGGCATGACTCACCCACTAAGCCCCAGGGTACCTGTGTGTGCAGTGCCAGGGGCACAGCACCCAGCCTCACAGGCCTGGTGCCTTCTCTCCAGCCAGCACCCAGGTCTGCTCAGCACCTGCCATCCTGGTGCCTTGGAATCTGCCTGGTCCATCAGCCTGTGACCCCACAGCTCCAGGAATCCCCCAGCCCACCCCAACCCCTGAACATAAGGATAAGGTGACATGCAACACACCACAGGGGTAGAGGTGAGTGGAGACCTGGTGCTCCTGGAGGCTCTACAGTGAGAGCCCTAAGTCTGTGCGGGGCCAGGGCACCCGTCTTGCCTGCACAGCAGTCCTGTGACACTAGTATCAATATTCCCATTTTCTAGTGGGGTAAACTGAGGCATATGATGGGAACAGATCTGCTCTAGATAGCAAAGTGGCAAGACTTTAGATTCGAAACAATGTGCCTCTGGCTTCAGGTACAGAATTCTTTGCCACCTTGTGCCTGCCCTTTGGCTGACAGACATGAAGTACCTGCTGAATAGATTACTAAATAAGCCCTCTGGAAAAGGCAACCAGAAGTGATCTAGTATTTGATCAACAGCACTGATCTGCCCCTCCTGGTGCCAGGCAAGAGCTCATGTGGAGCTCAGAGTTGTCTAGAAAAGCAGATGGAGAGAGACTGGTTATAAGCCACTCAGAAGAGGAAGAAACAGTGCGTTCTTTAGCTTTTTCATACCAACCCAAGCCTGATACAGAGCCCCAGGCCCTGGATCAGCCTCAGCATTGGGATCCCAGCTGTAGGGGCTCCCAGGCCCTTCCCATCCAGTGAGGGGCACTGACCCTCTGAAACCCACGTTCCCCCTCCCCCCCAGGCCATCCTGATGAGGGCGCTGGGCTCCAGGTGCCTGCAGGGCTGGGAGAGCCATCCTCATTGCCCCATCTCCTCGACTCCCCTGACTTTTTCTTCTTCCCCTAAAGGATCTCAAACACCCAGCTCTGTCTTTTCAACGAGTTTAAGTTTTTCCAAACACAGGAGGGGGCTGGAGGACAGTGTGTGGGGGGGTGTCGTACTTAAATGTGGAGATGCCCTGATGGGACGGAGCTGAGAAGTGGAAGGTCATCTTCTCTGAATGTCAAGGGATGTGCTGGGCTGGAGGCATCTCCCTTCTGACTCTGGGACCAGCTCCTCCTTTGTCCTTAAGCCTTGGAAGTGGGTTCTCCCCTGGCAGGTCCCAAAATCATTACCCAGTCCTTGTCCCATCTTTTAAAAGAATGGTCCTAGACCTTTTTGATAACAAATGGCAGGGTGTCCTTGCCCAATGACTCAGGTGGTCATGGGCAAGTCCTCCCTAAATTTTTAAAGGTCATAGACTCATGAAATTCCAAAATCAGGGGCTCATGGGCCTACCGACCCTCAGAGCCTTCCGACGGGACGGTGAGACAGCTGTGCATGTCTTATGTCCTCCAGGTCACTAGGTGTCTCTTACTTGGATGCCAGGTTACCAGGCATCTCTGACCTATGGGAGAGAGCTAAGCAAGAGGTGAAGAAGGGTTGTCTTGTTTATTTGAAATTTTTAATAGATGACACCATACTGGTTCATATTTCAAAATATACCAAATGACAGACACCTCACCTTATCCCCCAGGCTTTCCCAAAGCAAAGCAGCCTCTGTCCTTGGGCCTGTGAGCTCCCTCCTCCTTCCCCCCCGCCCCAGCCCACCACGGTGGTCAGGAAGGGCGGGTGAGGGGATGCTGCCCTCACCTGGTGGGGGAGAAGGAGGCATGGTCCTCAGTGGCATCTGAGTCT
The DNA here is from genome assembly GCF_001890085.2 of Hipposideros armiger. NCBI lineage: Eukaryota > Metazoa > Chordata > Mammalia > Chiroptera > Hipposideridae > Hipposideros > Hipposideros armiger. The sequence goes on along the minus strand of NW_017732133.1, from coordinate 398,427 downwards.
CAAGGAATGAGGTCCAGCTGCCCATGGTGATTGATAGGGAAACCACACGCCTCATTGTCACCGTCTCCTCCGTCTTGCACGTCCCCACCCCACTGGTGCTTCCTGGAATCAGCCGCCTTAAGTAAGAACCTGATGGGACCCTTGTCCCAGGATTGCTTTCTCCAGAACGCCAATGGTCTGGCTGAATAAATGGGGAACTAGACGTCCCATTGTCACAATGGAAATCTTGGAAGGCTTAAATGGAGACAGGGGCAAGGGAGGGACAGCCCTGGAGTTCGAGCATCTGCCCACCCATAGTCCCCAGCCCCAGTTGAGGCCCCAGCCTTTCTGCTCCCAGCTCTGCACAAAACAGACCCCCAGGTTTTCTACAATGCTCGCTGCTGAATCGTGTCAAGACCCTGTGAAAACAGACAAAAACTGAACCCCTTGATGGCCTGACTGGCTTACCTTTCATGATCAGGTCCCTCCCTCCCTTCTCTTTCCTCTCCAACCCCACCCCACTCATCTATTTGCCCTTCACCACCTCTTCTCTCCTCTTCCCCTACTGGACCCATTTCTAGCCAGGCCCTGCTCACCCTCCAGTCCACCTGTGCTTGGGAGAAGCCCCCCCAGAACCCCTCTCACTCCAGCTGCCCACACAGCATCCCACAGTGCCCTCTGACCCTGGCCCCCACTTCTCACCACCAACCCCCTCCTTCCCACACACACACCATTCTTAGAAAAGAAACTCCACAAGCAAAAAGGCAGTGACTTTCTAGAAGGAGAGTGTGTGCCCCCTTGGGCTCACAACTGAACTAGCTGCCCCTGCAGCCTGTGAGCTGGATGTCTGCACACAGCAGACACTCAGTGGGCATTTGTTGACTGACTGTGTGTTCGTGAGGCAAGTCTCGGTCCCCTTGAGGTGAGAGGTGGGCTCTCCTCTCGCAGCAGCCACGGGTGCAGGCCAGGTGCTCCTCCCACCCCGCAGAGCCAGCACTGGGAGGCTGGCTTCTCTGCCACACCACACGCTGGCCGGCTCAGGTTTCCATCCGCAGTCATCAGACAGATGTCAAGCTCGAAGGGGCAGCAGTAATTTGGACAATTACGGCCGCTATTATTGCTTCCTCTCCTTAAACAGGGGCCCAAATTACTCAGACACAACCACCAGCCGCTCCCCCACGGCCAAGGGGACATGCGGGGGTGGGGAAGGGGCGCTGGGGTTGGGGGAGGGGACGCAGGAGAGAGGGTTGCCTGAACAAACCTTCTGCTGGTGATTGTTCAGTCTGAGCGCCTACCGTGTGACGTTGGTGGACACTCGGCGCTGGGACTGGCAGTGCAATTGTCAAAGGGAGACTGGTGCCGGATAGGAGGGCTGGCCAAGCTCACCCAGCTGGTCACTGCAGGATGGAGTGGAAGCAGGTTTGTTTTGAGTACAAAGTCCAGAGTGAGATCTCTTCCGAATCCCAGAGCAGGTGTGGTGCCAGGGCTGGGTGGAGGGTGAATAAGGGGTATCGCTTAGGAGCATGACCTAGTTTCATTCAGATAGATAGACAGAGATGATAGATACATACATAGATAAATGATGGATGGATAGATTATATGTAAATGGACAAATAGGCAATAGATACATATAGATATAGATATATGTACACATATATGTGCGTATACATGTATATATATGTATGATTCCATTCATATAATGTTCAAGAACAGGTAACTCTTATCGATAATAGAAGGCAGAATATTGGTTAGCTCTGTGGGGGAGGGTACTGACTGGGAAGAGGAGTGAGGGAGCTTCTCAGGGTGCTGAAAATAGTCCATGACCTGGTTACATGGGTGTACACTTAAGGAAAAGTCACTGAGTTGGGCATATTTGTATATATGTATGTTATTTCTCAATGTTTAAAATGCTAAACTATTTTAATACCAAAAATGCAATGTACAAGACTTTGCCTTTATACCAATTAAGTTTTCATTTCACAGTTTCAAACCACACAACATTGTTTCAAACCATTCAATTCTATCATCACTGGTATTACTCATAGATTACTTAAATAGGATAAGAATTGAACCAAGGACATAGCCTTTGACACTAGAGAGCTCCCACAAACTCCTTGAGTTGTTTAATTCCCTGAAATCTTCCTAACTTTGTATTCATACTAAATAATTTATTCTCTTATCATAAAGTTATCATGAAAAGCATTGTCAAATGATTCACCGAAATAAAGATAGACTATAGCTCATTGCTCATCCAAGTAACACTACAGTTACAGTTTTGTTCACAGCTTTGCTTTCTACAGTTTCAGTTCCCCATGGTCAACTGCAGCCTGAAAATATAAAATGAAAAATTCGAGAAATAAACAATTCATAGGTTTTAAATTGCACATGATTCTGAGTACCTCACTTCTTCTCATTACACTGGCATTGTATTATCTGTACATTATCATAAGAAGGGGAGGGTGAGTACAGTACAACAAAATATTTTGAGACAGCCTATATTCACATAACTTTTATTATAGTATATTGTTATAATTGTTCTATTTTAATAGTAGTTATTGCTATTAATCTACCATGTCTAATTTATAAATTAAACTTTATCATAAGTTTGTATGTATAGGTAAAATCATAGTATATAAAGGGTTTTGGACATCCACTAAGGGTCTTGAAACATATCCTCCACAGATAAAGGGAGACTACTGTATTTTACTCATATTGTTCCAATCTTTTATATACTTCCAGATATGAGTTCCATCTTACAGATATCCTTGTTCTATCAGTTACCAAGAGAGATGTGTCAAAATCGTCACTATGATTATAGACTTATCTCTTTTTCTTTTTAATTTTTATCAATTTTGGCTTTATATATTTTCAGGCTCTATTATAAGGTGATTGCAAATTTAAGATAGTAAAATTAAATCATAGTATGAGATGTCCCTCTTCATTTCTAAGTATATTTATTAATGTGTGTTTTTTCTTTGCCTGGTATTGGCTTATTTTTGGATAGTTTGAATTATATAGTTGTACATCCTTTTATTTTTTAACCTTATAATCAAGGGATATTTCTTGTAAGTAACATATTGTTGAATTTTTTTAATCCAGTCTGGCAGTCTTTATCTTTTTTTTTTTTGGGGGGGGGATGGGAACAGTGCTGGGGAATTGGGGGAAGGGGAACAGACAAGTTGCTGTTGTTTTGTTCTTCAATCTAGTTGTGGAGGATGTTGATTAACTGGCCCAAGTTGGCACCATCATTGCGCTCTTCTCTGGCGAGGCAGATCAGTCGCAGGCTTCTAGACGGCCGCTCACTGCGGCTGCTGGCCGCTCACGCTGGCTGCTGGCCGCTCACGCTGGCTGCTGGCTACACACGGTAGCCCATGGCAATCCACTGCCACAGGGGCTGCAGCCTATGCCGTCGCCAGCGACCCATGGCAGCCCAGCTCCAGGTCGAGCTGTCGTTCAGCATCTTAGCTGTGGAGGGCAGTGTCACTGGCCCTCATATGTGGGATCCGAACCGGGGCCCTCTGGCATCCCAAGCGAGTTCTTAACCATCGCACCACTCGGCCGGCCCTGGCAGTCTTTATCTTTTAATTAGTATATTTAGTCCATTTACAATTGATATAATTCTGATATATTTGGTTTAAATCTACCATTTATTACTTTTTAAATCTGTCTCGCCTGATCTAATTTCCTTTTTCTCTGCTTTCTTGTTTTATTCTGAATTTCATTTTTCCATTCTTCCATCTATTAGCTTCTTAGTTATACAATATCTTTGTTTACTATTCTTTTCATAGTAACCATAGAGATTATAATATGTAACACAATTTTATTGAAATGTAATTTAAATTTTTCCAAATTGCTGGACAGTGCAAAAATCTTAGCTGCAAAAACATTAATTTCATTTCCTCCCTTCTATCTCTTGTACTATTGTTGCCATTCATTTTAATTCTACATATTTTTATTTAAACTTTTTTATGAGCTCTTTCTTTTTTATTAGTTTCAGGTGTACAAAGCAACATAATATTAATTGTTAGACATTTATACCCCTCACAAGGTGATAATCCCTACCCCCAATCTACTACCCCTCTGACATTGTATATAGCTAATACAACACCATTGACTATATTCCCTGTGGTGTAATTTGCATCCCGTGCACTTACATGTTGGAAACTTGGTGAACTTAATTTCTGACCTTTCATATATGCACCGGGGGTTACAAAAAAATGTATACAAGTGGATACTTTGGTGAACGTTGCTCAAGCAGTGGTTTGCCATAATCTGGACTCTGATGGTAAATACTTTGAGTACCTCTTGTAATTGTGGAAGTCAAACATGACTTGTATTCATCTTTAGTTATTGGTATATATCAAGTATTACAATTTTAATAGTTTTCCTTTCTTAAAACGTGTATACATTTTTTTGGCACTGTGTGTGTGTGTGGTGTGTGTGTGTGTGTGTGTGTATTTATAGTTGACATTCAAAACTATTCTACTTCAAAAAGCTGGAGTAGCGATACTTATATCAGATAAAATGGGCTTTAAATTGAAGAACATAATGAAGGACAAAGAAGGGCACTTCATAATAAAAAAGTGATTGATCCAACAAGAGGATATAACTCTAGTAAACATCTATGCACCTAATATAGGAGCCCGTAAATATATAAAACATATTTTGACAGACATAAAGACAGAGATCAACAGTAACACTATTATAGTAGGGTACTTCAACACCCCGCTGTCACCAATGGACAGATCCTCCAGACAGAAAATCAATATGGAAACAGTGGCCTTAAATGACACTTTAAACCAGCTGGATTTAATCGATATTTTCAGAGCATTTCACCCCAAAGCTACGGAATATATATTCTTCTCAAATGCACATGGATCATTTTCTAAGATAGATTGCATGTTAGGCCACAAAACAAGTCTCAATAATTTTAAAAAGATTGAAATCTTATCAAGCATTTTCTCTGACCACAATGCTATGAAACTAGAAATCAATTACAAGAAGAAATCCGGAAAGCTCACGAATGCATGGAGGCTGAATAACATGCTACTAAATAGCGAGTGGGTCAAAAATGAGATCAAGGAGGAAATCAAAAGATACCT
>NW_017732133.1:321536-389831 GCF_001890085.2 Hipposideros armiger | reverse complement strand
GGGAGGGCAGTAGATGGGGGAGGGGGGTTGTTACTTTGTGAGGGGTGAAAAGGATAACTATTGCATTGTTCTGTACACCTGAAACTAACAATAAAAGTAAAAAAAACCCAAAACTATTCTACTTCAGCCTCAGGTGTATTATGCTGTGGTCTGGCATCCACACAGTCCATGAAGTGATCCCCCTGGTAAGTGCACTACCCATCTGGCACTCTACATAATCTTTACAACATTATTGATTATATTTCCCATACTGTATTTCACATCCCCGTAACTATTTTGTGACTCTCAGTTTGTACTTCCTAATCCTTTCACCTTCTCCCCCATCCTTTCCCCACTCCTATCTAGCAACAATCAGTTTTTTTCTCTATATCTCTGAGTCTATTTCTGTTTTGTTTTCTCATTTATTTTGTTCTTGAGATTCCACATATAAGTGAGGTCATGTGGTATTTGTCTTTCTCAGTCTGACTTATTTAAACTTTTTAAGTTGATGATGGTAGATCTCATGCAGCTGTATAAAATAATGCAAAAATCCAGAGCACACTTTGTGAAGTTTCTTCCACTGATAACATCTTGCAAAACTATATAGTACAATGTCATGACCAGGAGATTGACATTTGATAGAGTCAAGCTACAGACCATTTCCATCACTAGGATCCCGTGTATTGTTCTCTTAAAGTCATACCCAGCTCCCTCCTGCTGACCCTGGTTTCCTTTTTGAAGTACATTTGTTTAAATAAAAATGTTATAGACTTAAATAAATTATTACAAAATTATAGTATAGACAGTATGCTGATACAGCAAAAATCTGTAAGAAATTTCACCAATAGGTGAAGTTTGGGAAACACCAACTGAAGAATTTTAGAACTGGCACTACTAGACTTAGTTATGACATGAGGGTCAGAAGCCAGGGTCAAAATGGTGGCAGGAAAATGGCATGTCAAGAGGCCCTAAAGCCAGAGCAAGACTGGCCAGTCTGGCTGGAAGGCAGTGTGAAAATTAATGGAGAAAACCTCAACTAAAATTGGAGTTGGGAAGGCCTGAGGGAGCCTTCAGGCCCTACCACTCCATGTCAATTACCCCAAACAGGAAGACGTCAGTTACAGATCCCCACAAGAAGAAATGTACCTTGCATCCTCAAATAGGAAGTGCTACTACTTTACTACCCCAGTAGGAGGACAGAAGATTTTTTCTTGCCCAACCACAAGCCCAGCTAATTGAAACATGGCATCTCAATCAATAAGAAGCTGTCATTACCTGAACTCTTATTTTCTTTCAATGAACTTACACTTTTCTCCTGCTGATGATTTCCTTTCTCACCCTTCTTTCTATAAATGCCTACCATCTTGTATAACCCCTTAGAGTATCTCTCTGCTTGCTAGATAAGATGATACCAGATTCATAAATCAATTAATAAAGCCAATTAGACCTTCAAATTTGCTCAGTTAAATTTTATTTATTAACAGTACTGAGTGAGTGGAAGAATGGAGGGAGGGAAGATCTGAGGTCAGAGATCATCAGAGACCCTAGAGGCTACAGAAGTGTGTGGGTTTTCTTCTAAGTGAAACGAAAAGCTGCTGTGTAGATTTAAACAGAGAAATTATGAGATATAATTTATGTTTAGAAAGGCCCATCTGGCTATCCTGGAGTGTGGACAAAACTTCTGTATTCTTCACAGTAGGGTGCTCAAGTAAGGAAGCAAATTCAGTTGTCCAGACAGGAGCCCAGGGTGGTGGTGTGGGATGGCAATTAGAGGATAGATTCTGGGTATGATTTTTTGAATTAGCTTTATTGAGATATAATTTACATCAATAAAGTGTAGCCATTTTTGATGCACTATTCAATGAGTTTAGATAAATATACTCAATCATGTAATCACCACCACAATCATGATATAGGCCACCAAAACATTCCCTTATACCCATTTTCAGTCAATCCACTCCTGTTTACTGGCAACCACTGATCTGTTTTGTTACTATAAGTTTTGACTTTTCCAGCATCTCATATAAATAGAATCATATGCAGCCTTTTGTGTCTGGCTTCTTTCACTCAGCAAAATGTTTTTGAGATTCACCCATGTTGTTGTATGTCTATTCAATTCTTCCTTTTGTTTGCTAAGTAGTGTTTCATTATATGGATGTACCACAGTATTGTTTATCCTTTCATCAGTTGATGAACATGTGGATTGTTTCCAACTTTGTATTTAATATAAATAAAGGTAATATGAACATTAAAGTACGAGTCTTTGTGTGGATATACACTTGAATTTCTCTTGGGTATATACCTAGAAATGGGATAGCTAGGTTGTATTACATATATGTCTAAATTTATAAGAAATTGAAAAATTGTTTCCACTGTGTCTGTACAGGTTTTCATTCCCACCAGCATGAGAATTCCAGTTGATTAGCATCCTCACCAGCACTTGGTATTGTCAGTTTTTTAAAGTTTGTTTTTAGCCATTGTAGATAATGGCTAAAAATTAATCACAATGAGTGGCATCTCATTGTGATTAATTTGCATTTTCCTAATGACTAATGATGTTGAGCATCTTTTTATGTGCTTATTGGCCATTTGCATATCTTCTTTAGAGAAATGTTTATTCAAGTTCTTGCCCAATAATTCATTTTTTAAAAATCTTTTTGGTAATAAGAATTCTTTATATATCCTGAACACTAAGCCTTTTGTCAAATATATGATTTGCATTTTTTTCTCTCATTCTGTAGGTTGTCTTTACATTTCCTTGATAATGCCTTTTGATGCACATTGGAAGAAAATAAGAGTCCAGGTGACAACAGCTTCTCATTGGCTGAGATGCTGTGTTTCAATTAGCTGGGCTTGTTGTTGGGCAAGAGAAAAATCTTCCTTCCTCCTGCTGGGATAATAAAGTAGTAGTACTTCCTATTTGAGGGTGCAAAGTACATTTCTTTTTGTGGGAGTCTGTAACTGACATCTTACTGTTTAGGGTAATTGACATCAAACATTTCTAATATTGATAAAATCCAATGTATCTAGTTTTTCTGTTGTTGTTCATACTTTTGTTGTCATGCCTAGGAATCTGTTGCTAAATCCATGGTCATGAAAATTCACCCTGCTTTCTTTTAAATGTTTTATTGCTTTATTTCCAATGTTTTGGTCCTTGACTCATTTTGAGTTAATTTTTATATAAAGAGTGAAATATAGGTACAATTTTATTATTTTTCATGTGGAAATCCAGTTGTCCCAGCACCATTTGTGGAAGAAACTATCCTTTTACCCATTGAATGGTCTTGGCACCCTCACTGAAAATCAATTGACTACAAGGCTGGCCGAGCTGCACACTGGTTAACAGTTAGCTTGGGGCGCCAGCTCTGAGCAGCTGGGCCCCAGTTCGGATCACACATGAGGGCCAGTGACACTGCCCTCTGCAGCTAAGTTGGTGAACAACAGCTCGACCTGGAGCTGGGCTGCCGTGAGTCATCGGAGACAGCGTAGATTGCAGCCCCTGCAGCAGTGGGCTGCCATAAGCTACTGTGTGTGGGCGGCAGCCAGCGTGAGTGCTGGCAGCTGGTATGAGCTGCCAAGAGCCGCCATGAGCGGCCATCCAGAGGCCGGCGACTGATCTGCCTCACCCAATGATAATACCAACATGGACCACTGAAGCAATGTTCTCCACAACTAGACTGAAGAACAAAAGGACAGCAACTTGTCTGTTCCCCTTCCTCAATTCCCCAATGCTGTTCCCCTCCCCCAATTCCCCAATAAAGTCTTTAAAAAAAAAAAGAAAATCAATTGACTACAGATGTATGGGTTTATTTATGGACTCCCAATTTAATTCCATTGGTCTATATGACTATTCTGATGCCAGTACCACTCTATTTTGATTACGGTAACTTTGTAGTGAATTCTAAAATTGAAAAGTGTGAGTCCTTCAATTTTCAATATTTTTCTTTTTCAATATTATTTTGACTATTCAGGACACTTTGCAATTCCACATGAATTTGAGTGTTGATGCTTTATTTCTGTAAAAAATGTTATTGAAATATTAATAAGGATTACATTGACCCTATAGATCACTTTGGGTAGTATTGACATCTAATACTTTTAAGTCTTCCATCAAGGAACAAGAGATATCTTTCCACTTATTTAGGTCTTATATAATTTCTTTCAGGAATAGTTTGTAGTTTCAGTGTACAAGTCTTTTATCTCCTTGCTTAAATTTATCCTTAGGTATTTTATTCTTTTGGATGTTATTGTAAGTGGAATTATTTTTTTAATTTCTTTTTCAGATTATTCATTCTTAGTATATAGAATATAATTAACTTTTAAGTGTTGATCTTTTTTTAAAAAATTGGGGATTTAGGGGAGGGGAATAGAGTTGGGGAATTGGGGAGTGGGATCAGCCAAGTTGTTGTTCTTTAATCTTAGTTGTGGAGGGCGTCAGTTGCCATTTGGCTGCCCGTCAGTAGCTCATGGCCTCTAAGATCAAGGTGCTGTGTTACAATCTTAGTTGCGGGTGGGCGTAGCCCACCATCGAATAAGAAGTCTTGTTGTTAAGAGCATGTGCTCTCACCAGCTGAGCCATCCTGCCACCTGTTGGCAGCTCAGCAGCAGCTCAGCTCGGGTGCTGCATCACTGGCCCATGTGGCAATTGAACAGGCGGCCCTGTTGCTCAGAGCTCGCACTCTTAAGCTAACTCTTAACCAACTGAGCCACTCTGCTGACATAAGTGTTGTTCTTATATACTGAAATTTTGCTGAATTTTTTTATTAGGTGTAGTAATATTTTTTGTGGATTCTTTGGGATTGTCTATAGATAATATCATGTCATCTGCAAACTTGGTTTTACTTTTACTTTTCCAATTTGGATGTCTTTTATTTCTTTTTCTTGCTTAATTGCTATGACTGAAGCTTCCAGTACTATGTTGAAGAGAACCGGTAAAAGCAGGCATCCATATCTTATTCCTGATCTTAAGAAAAATCTTTTAATCTTTCAACTTGAGTATGATGTTATTTATGGTTTTTTTCATAAGTGTTCTTTATTTGTTGAGAAAGTTCCCTTTCATTCCTAGTTTTCTGAATGTTTTTATCATGAAAAGGTGTTGGATTTTTTCAAATGCTTTTTATGTATCAATTAAGATTACCATGTGTTTTTCCCCTAAGTTCTATTAATGTGCTATATTACATTTGTTGGTTTTATTATGTTGAAACAGTCTTGCATTTCTGGGAATATTGACATTTTAACAATACTGAGCTTACAGATTAATGAACATGCTCTATTTCTCTATTTATTTAGATTGTCTTTAATTTCTCTCAGTAATATTTTGTAATTTATAGTGTATGTATTTTGCATAAATATTGTTAAATTTATCCCTAAGTATTTCACACTTTTTATTATATTAAAAAGAGCATTTTAATTTTCAATTTTCAACTGCTCTTTGCAAGTATATAGAAATAAAATGAATTTTTTACATTAACTTTGTATCATCCATCTTTCTAAACTCATGTTATAGTAGTTTTTAAAATTTACTTAGAGCTTTCAATATTTATCAGCATGTTGCTTGTGAATAGGCAAATTTTACTTTTTTAGTTCCAAAATGTATGCTTTTTCTTTCTTTTCTTTACTATCATAATGGCTAAGACCTTTAACTAGAAGTAATGAAAACAGACATCTTTGCCTTGTTCCTAATCTTAAGGGAGAAGCAGTCAGTCTTTCACCATTAAGTAGGATATTAGCTATAGGCTTTTTATAGATGCTCTTTAGTAAGTTGAAAAAATGTCCTTCTATTCCTACTTTGTTGAGAGTTTTATCATGGATATGTGTTTATTTTTGTAAATTGCTTTTTAAAAATTGCATTGAGATAATGATAAGATTTTTCTCTTTATTCTGATGAGTTAAATCAATGGAATTTCAATTGATTCAATCAGCCCTGTATTCACAGGACATAAATCCCTTAATTATGATGTGTAATATGTTTTTATTTATTTATTTCCAGATTTGTTTTACCTTTTCTAGAATGTCATACAGTTGGAATAATGCATGGAAAAATGTAGCCTTTTCAGTTTGGCTTCTTTCACTTAACAATATGCATTTCAGGTTCTTCCAAACCATTTTATGTCTTGATATAGCTCATTTCTATTTATTACTGAATAATATTTTACATTATGGTTGTACCACAGTTTATTCATTTATGTATTGAAGGACCTCTTTGTTGCTTGCAAATTTAAGCAATTATGAATAAAGTTGTTATCAACATTTGTGTACAGAATTTTATGTGGACATGAGTTTTTTAACTAATTAAGGTAAATATTAAGGCATACTCCCCATGGTTCCATGCAGCTTCCTTGGTTCTAAGCTCCTAAACGTCTCCTACAAACCAAAGACCCTACTCCACTTCTATATCTGCCAATCCCACAGCCCTAGTCAGCTTCCAGAGGCCCCAGGCTCCTGGCCCACCCCAGTGTTGGACAATTTCCATGGCATCAGCCTTCCAGCACATCTCAGCACTGCCTGGCTTTCTTGCTCCTGAGGGACTCCTGTGACCTCAGACTACTGATCAATGTTCACAAACCTAGACTCCAGGAGGGCACCTGTGAATCCAGGGACTCAATGGGAGCCGAACCTCAGGCTGACTACCAATGTCCTAGGCTTTCCGCTTACTCCTGCACCAAGCCATCCAAGAACTCCAGCGGCAATCTACCTATGGGCATCACCACATGGCTCACCCAGAATCTCTGAAAATGTTGACTGGTGAAGGACTTTGCCTGCTAAAGCCAGACTGTAAAGACTGGAAGAGGTGCCCACACCCTCAAGTTTTCAGACACTAATGCAATGCCAGAAGAATCATAAGTAATCAAGAAAGAATGGTGCTAGTAAAGAAAACTAATAAAAATTTAACAACTGAAACTAAATAAATTGTCTATCAAAGACTTCTTAAAGAAATCTAGTAACTACAAGAAAACACAAATAGACAACTACGTGAAATTTGGCATAGAATGCCTGAACAAAATGAAATCAATAAGAAAATGAAAACCATTAAAGTAAACAAGGAGAAATCCTAGAGTTGAAGACTGCAATGACTGAACAGAAGAATTCAAAAGAGCTTCGATACTAGACTCAACCAAGAATAAGAAATATTTAATGAACTAGAAGACAGGTAGTTTGAAATCATCCAGTTAGAGGAGAAAAATGAAAAAAGAATTTAAAAAAAGTGAAGAAAACTTCCGTGAATTATGAGGTTTTGTTAAAGAAACATGTATGCATTATTGGAGTCCCAGAAGGAAAAAAAATGGAGAAAGGAGCAGGAAGCTTATTTAAGAAATAATGACTGAGAACTTCCAAAGCCTGAGAAAGATTTAGATATCCAAGTTCATAAAGCTAATATGTAATGCCAAAATTTCAACCCAAAACACTTTTCCAAGACACATTAAAATAAAACCGTTCAAAATCAAAGACAAAGAGAATTTTAAAAGTAGTAAGTGAAAAAAACATTTCTCACATATAAGAAAAATACTCATAAGGTTATCCACAAATTTCTCAATAGAAACCTTGAAGGCCAAGAAAGAGTGGGTTCAGATATTCAAAGTGCTGAAAACAAACAAACAAACAAATAAAAAACGCTGCCAGCCAAGAATACTTTACCCAGCAATGTTGTATTTTAGGAGTGAAGGGAAGATAAAGACTTTTCCAAACAAACAAAAGCTGAAGGTGTTCATTACCACTAGCCCTGCCTTACAAGACATGCTGAAAGCAGTTCTTTAAGCTGAAATGAAAGAACACTAATCAGTAACAGGAAAACGTATGAAAATATAAAGCATGCTGGTAAAATTAAGTAGATAGTCAAATTCAGAATATGTGGTGGTTGTTAATTATTTAAATATAATGTAAAAATTTAAAGGACGAAACTACTGGGCCGGCCGAGTGGCATGTTGGTTTAGAACTGGCTTGGGATGCCAGAGGGCCCAGTTCAGATCCCACATATGAAGGCCAGGGACACTGCCCTCTGCAGCTAAGATGGTGAATGGCATCTCGACCTGGGGCTGGGCTGACATGGGTCGCTGACGACGGCATAGGCTGCAGTCCCCTGCAGCAGTGGGCTGCCATAAGCTACTGTGCATAGCCGGCAGCCAGCGTGAGCAGCCAGCAGCCACCGTGAGTGGCCATCCAGAGGCCGGCGACTGACCTGCCTCACCCAGGAAGAGTGCAATGATGGTGCCAGCTTGTGCCAGTGAAGCAACATCCTCCACAACTAGACTGAAGAACAAAAGGACAGCAACTTGTTTGTTCCCCTTCCCCTGATTCCCCAGCGCTGTTCCCCTCCCCCAATTCCCCAACAAAATCTTTAAAAAAAGGACAAAACTATTAAAACAACTATAACTACAATAATTTGCTAACAGATACACACTATAAAAAAAGGTAAATTGGTACATCAAAAATATAAATTACGGGGGTGGGTAAAAGGTTAGATTTTTTTGTATGCAATTAAAGTTAAGTTATTATCAGCATAAAACAGACTGTTGTAGCTATAAGATGTTTTATGTAAGCCTCATGGAAACCAACAATGAAAAACCTCTGGTAAGTACACGAAAGAGAGTAATAAATATTATAAAAGCATTCCAATAGGAAAAGTATCAACCCATAATAAAAAAAGCAACAAAAGAGGAAAAAAGAAATAAAGGAACTACAAAACATCCAGAAACAATAAGACAGAATTAACATGTCTGCCTATAAATAAATAAGTGTAAATTTATAAACTTTTCCAATCAAAAGGCATACAGTGGATGAATGAGTTAGGAAACAAGAAGTAACTCTATGCTGCCTAAAGAGAACCACTTCAGCTTTAAGGACACCCATAGGCTCAAGGTGAAGGAATGGAAAAAGATATTCCATACAAATGGAAAACAAAATGAAGCAGGAATAGCTATACTTATATCAGATAAAATATGCTTAAGTGAAATACTGTAACAGTAGACCAATAAAGTCATTATATAATGATAAAAGAGTCAATTCATCAAGAGGATATAATAATTGTAAATATACATGTACTCAACATCAGAGCATCTAAGTATACTAAGCAAATACCAACAGATTGGAAAAAAGAAATAGACAAAAACATAATAATAATAAGGGGCTTAAATACATTAATTTCAGCAACAGATAGATCATTCAAACAGAACACCAATGAGAAGACACTGGATTTGAACTATACCTGAGACCAAATGGGCCTATACGTATACAGGACATTCCACCCAACAGCAACAAAATACACATTATTCTCAAGCACACCGAGAACATTCTGCAGTATACATCATTTATTAAGTCACAAAACAAGCCTTAGTAAGAAGACTGAAAATCATACCAAATATATTATCTGACCACAATTGTAGGAAACTAGAAATCAATAATAGGAGGAAAACTGGAAAATTAAAAAAACATGTGAAAATTGAACACACATTAAACAACCACGAGGTCAAAGTAGAAATCAAGAAGGCAATCAAAAATATCTTACAATAAGCAAAAATTAAAACACAACATATCAAAACTTATGAGATGGAGTAAATGTAGTTGATAGTTATAAATACCTATGTTAAGACAGAAGAAAGATCACAATATTTAACCTAACTTTACACCTTGAGAAACTAGAAAAAGAACTAAGCCCAAAGCTAACTGAAGAAAGGTAATAACAAAGATAAGAGTAGAAATAAATAAAATACAGACCAGAAAAAAGATAAAAAATATCAACAAAATTAATAGCTGGGTTTTTTTTAAAGATAAAATTGGCAAACTCTTAGCTAAACTAACTAGAGAGAAAAAAAGAGAAGACTTAAACAAAGAAAATCAGAAATGAAAGAGACATTATAATTGATACAACAGAAACACAAGGCCAATGAGAGACTACTATGAATAATTATACACCAATAAATTAGATAACTTACAAGAAATGGATAAATTCTTAGAAACATACAACCTCCCAAGACTAAATTATTATTCAACATCAGCTTCAGAAATACAATGCGGTGGTCAGGCCTCTACATCGACTATGAAGTGGACTCCCCAACAGGACATGGGTCCATCTGGTCCCCTAAGAAATATTTACAACATTATTGATTATATTCCTCGGACTGTCTTTTTCTATCCCTGAGGTCATATTGCAATTACCAATTTGTATTGTCTCATCCCTTCCCCTCTCCTTCATCCCCACCCCCTCCCAACTAACAACCCTCAGTTCTTCCTCTGTGTCTCTGAGACTATCTCCATCCGCTTCTCCCATCCATTCCGTTCCTTAGAATCCACGTATAAGTGAGATCATATGATATTTGTCTTGCTCTGACTGACTTATTTCACTTAGCATAATGTTCTCTAGTTCCATCCATATTGTTGCAAAGGGTACTATTTCCTTCTTCTTTATAGCTGAATCATACTCCATTGTGTAAATGTACCAAAATAATTATATATACATATAGTCTCGGTACATGGAGTAGAGAGTGGGAACGGATTCAATGGAATTGTAATAGATAAGCATGATATCGGGGGTGGGAGAGCAATAGATGGGGGGAGGGGGGTTGTTACTTTGTGAGGGTGAAAAGGGTAACTATTGCATTGTTCTGTACACCTGAAACTAACAATAAAAAAAAAGAAAATTTGAACAGACCAATAACAAGTGAGGCAATTGAAAGTTATCAAAAACTTCCCAACATAGAATAAGATGTGTTCATTGGTGAATTCTACCAAACATTTAAAGAAAAATTAACACCAATCCTTCTCAAACTCTTCCCAAAAAATTGAAGAGGAGAGAACACTCCCAAACTCATTTTATAAGGCCAAAATTACCCTGATGTCAAAGCCAGTTAAGGATGTCACAAGAAAAGAAAACTACAGG
The DNA here is from genome assembly GCF_001890085.2 of Hipposideros armiger. Taxonomy (NCBI): domain Eukaryota; kingdom Metazoa; phylum Chordata; class Mammalia; order Chiroptera; family Hipposideridae; genus Hipposideros; species Hipposideros armiger. The sequence continues at coordinate 378,979 of NW_017732133.1, read as the reverse complement.
CTAATATTCCTGGTGAACATATTAATAGATGCAAAAATCCTTAATAAAATACTATCACACTAAATTCAATAGTACATTAAAAGATTTATATACCATGATCAAGTGAGATTTATCCCCAGGATGCAAGAATGGTTCAACACATGAAAATCAATAAATGTCATACACCACATTAATAAAATGAAAGAAAAAAATCATATGATCATCTCAATACATGCAGAAAAAGCATTTGACAAAATTTATTATCATTTCACTATAAAAACTCTCAACATTGTGGTTTGTATTTGCATTTCTCTGATGATTAGTGATGTTGAGCATCTTTTCATGTCTATTGGTCATCTGAATGTCCTCTTTGGAGAAATGTCTATTCATGTCCTCTGTCCATTTTTTAATTGGATTGTTTGTTTTTTTGTTGTTGAGTTTTATGAGTTCCTTATATATTTTGTATATTAGTTCCTTATCACAGGTGTTGTTTGCAAATATCTTCTTCCCATTCAGTTGGTTTCCTCTTTATTTTGCCAATGGTTTGTTTTGCTGTGCAAAAGTTTTTAGTTTGATATAGTCCCATTCATTTATTTTAGCTTTTACTTCCCTTGCCTTTAAGGTCAAATTCATAAAATCCTTTTTGAACTGAAGGTCCATAAGTTTAGTGCCTATGTTTTCTTCTATGAAGTTTGTTTATGAGATATCACCTCTCACCAGTTAGAATGGCTATCATCAACAAGACAAATAATAACAAATGTTGAAGAGGCTATGAAGAAAAAGGAACCCTCATACACTGTTGGTGGGAATGCAGATTGGTGTAGCTGCTATGGAAGGCAGTGTGGAGGTTCCTTAAAAAATTAAGAATAGAATTACCATATGTCCCAGCAATCCCTCTCCTGAGTATTTACCCAAAACATTTGAAAACATTTGTCTGTAAAGATATATGTGCTCTGATGTTCATTACAGCTTTATTTATTGTGGCCAAGACATGGAAATAAAGTGGTGTCCTTTGATAGATGATTGGATAATGAAGATGTGTTATTTATACACAATGGAATACTATTCTGCTATAATAAAAGATGAAATAGTGCCATTTGCAACAACATGGATGGATCTTGAGATTATTATGCTAAGCAAGATAAGTCAGGCAGAAAAAGTCGAGAACCATTATGATTTCACAGATACGTGGGATATAAAATTGAAAGCAACAGTGGAACAAGACTAACAAAGAAGCAAAAACTCATAGACATAGACAATAGTTTAGGTGTTACCAGAGTGTAAGAGGGGAAGGGGGGGGTAGTAGATAAGGGTAAATGGGGTCAAATATATGATGATGGAAGGAGAACTGACTCTGGGTGGCAAACACACAGCATGTTATACAGATGATGTATTACAGAATTGTACACTTGAAACCTATGTAACTTTACTAACCATTGTCACCCCAATACACTTTAATTTAAAAAAAAACTCTCAACAAATTGGGTATAGAAGGAATGTACCCGAATATGACAAAGGCCACATATGACAAATCCACAGTAAACATCACACTCAATGGTGAAAGATTGAAAGTTTTGTTGCTATAATCAGGAACAAGACAAGAAGCTCACTTTCACCACTCCTTTTGAAGTCCTGGTCAGAACAATTAGGTAAAAAAAAGGAATAAAAGGTATCAAAATTGGAAAGGAAGAAGTAAATCTGTCTCTGTTTACAGATCATAGGATTTTATATATGGAAAACCCTAAAGACTCCACCAAAACTGTTACAACTAATAAATGAATTCAGTAAAGTTGCAGGATATAAAATCAACATACAAAAATTAGTTGTGTTTCTATATACTAATAATGAACTATCTGAAAAAGAGATAAAAGAAACAATTTCATTTACAATACAATAAAAAAATACTTAGGAATAAATTTAAGCAAGGAGATTATGATCTGTATGCTAACAATTACAAGACATTGATGAAAGAAATCGAAGAAGACAGAAATAAATGCAAAGATATCCTGTGTTCATGGATCAGAAGAATTAATATTGTTAAAATGTCCATGTTACCCAAAGCCATCTATAGATTCAATGCAATTCCTATCAAGATTTCAATATGTTTCACAAAAATAGAGAAAAAATTTTTTTTAATTTGTTTGGAACAACAAAAATCCCACAATAACCAAAGCAATCCAGAGAAAGAACAAAGTTTGAGGCATCACAATTTCTGATTTCAAACTTTATTACAAAGCTATAGTAATCAAATCAGTATGGTACTGGCATAAAAACAGACACATATATCAATGGAATAGAATCTAGGGCCCCAAAACAAACCCACACATATACAGTCAACTAATATATGACAGAGGAGTTGACAAGACTCAGTGGGGAAAAATGATAGTTTCTTCAATAAGTGGTGATGGGGAAAATGGATAAGCACATGCACAAAAATGAAACTGCAACTCTATCTTACACTACTCACAAAAATTAACTTGAAATACATTGAATATTTAAATGTAAGACCCCCAAACTACAAAGCAACTAGAAAAACTAAAAGGAAAAAGCTCCTTGAGATTGACCTTTGCAAAGATTTTTTGCTATAACACTAAAAGTGAAAGAAACAAAAGGAAAAAATAACAATTAATACTACATCAAGCTAAAAATCTGTACCTCAAAAACAACAATCATTGAAATAAAAAGGCAACCTACAGAGTAAGAGAAAATATTTGCAAATTATCTATCTGATAAGGAGTTAATATGCAAAATATATAAAGAACTCATACAACTCAATATATATATATATATATATATATATATATATATATATAAAACCAATCTGATTAAAAATTGACAAAGAACTTGAACAGACATTTTCCAAAAGAAAATATGCAAATGATGAACATTGAAAAGATGCCTAACATCACTAGTCATCAGGAAAATGCAAATGAAAACCACAATGAGAATCACCTCACACCATTAGAATGGCAATTATCAAAAAGCCGCAAGACAAGTGCTGGTGAGGCTACAGAGAAAATTAATGTTGGTGGGTATGTAAACTGTTATAGATACCATGGAAAACAGTATGAAGTTTCCTCAAAATATTAAAAAATAAAATTACTATATGATTCAGCAATCCAACTTCTGGGTATATATTTGAAGGAAATTAAAACACTATTTTGAAGACATAGCTGCAATCCCATGTTTATTGCAACATTGTTTACAATAGCCTAGACTGGGAAACAACCTAAGTGTCCATCAACAGATGAATGGATGGGTCTATGTAAATGGTAATTGGCCTTAATGTTCTCTGGGCATTTTGTGGAGTGGCCACAGGCTTGACACTGGTGCAAGAACTGAATTTGCATTGACCTTGTGAACACCATCCATCACACTCAAGTGACTCCCTGGAACCCGGCTACTCGCAGCTCCTCCTGCCAGGGCACTCTTAATGCCTGGGCAGCCAGCTCCACCTTGAAAATTGTGGGAGGCTTTTCCAGCAGCAGACGGCCCATGGTGGCTCTTCTGTCACCTGAGACACTTTCAGTGGTGAGCAGTCAGCTCCAACTAGTGCTGAAGCCTTTCTTAGACAGCTCTCAGGGATCTGTGGGCCTGAGGCAAGCAGCAGCTGGCCTCAGTGTTCTCTGGGCCTTTTGCAAAGTGGCCACAGGCTTGGCACTGGCCCAAGAACTGAATGTGCTTTAACCTTGAGAACACCACCTGCCTCACTCCAGTGATTCCCTGGGACCTCCAGCCCAACTGGAGACAATGTCAGCACAGGGCCAACCAGCCTGACCCTGCACAGCTAATGAGGCTGTTTCAGTGGTTGAGCCTTATGGGCAGTTAGCAGGTGGCAACAAGCCTAGGAATTCCCTGGACCTTTTGCTAAGCTGCCAAAGGCCCCACAATGGTGGCAACCAGCCTTGGTTCACAGCATGGCCACATGTCTCCAGGTCCAGCAAAGTCAATAACCAACCACATATAGCTTTGTAGCTCCTATGAGGTAGCCCCGGGCCTGTCACAGGCAATGGCTAATCTTGGCCTGCATAGGATCCCCTCCCAAGAGGCACCATAAACAACACACCCAGAGGCTGGCTTCAGACCAAAACAAAGCACCACCTGATTAGCCCCACAAGTGGCACAACCAAAGGGTAATCTCAACAGACACAAGAGCCCGCTGGGACAAATTCCTGACTGAGGGGTCAACTCCCACATAGCAGTTCATATGCTGTAGGTGTAGGCAATCCTAACACCCAGTCAGCCTGGTAGTCAATCCCACCCACTGATGTGCCAAAAACAATCAAGGCTCAACTGCAACAGGAGGACACACTCAACCCACACAAGGGACACTCCTGGAGTGTCAAGTAATCAGGAATACTGCACCACTGGGCCATACAGGACACCTACCACATAAGGTCACCAGGCAAATACTGAGAGATGTAAGAGATCTACCTAATACATAGAAATGAATACAAAGGAGCAGGCAAAATGAGGAAACATGTCCCAAATAAAAGAAAACTCCAGAAAAGGAAATAAGCGAAATGGAGCCAACCAATCTATCAGAGACATAGTTCAAAACACTGGCTATAAGAATGCTTAAGGAACTCAGTGAGAACTTCAACAAAGAGAAAGTAAGCATACAGAAGGACATAGAAACCATAAAAAAAGAACCAGTCACAAATAAAGAATACAATAACTGAAATGAAGAACACACTAGAAGTAATCAACAGCAGATTAGATCAAGCAGAAAATCACATCAGTGATTTGGAAGACAAGGTAGCAGAAATCACCCAACTGGAACAACAAAAATAAAAATAAAATAAAATGACAATAGTTTAAGGAACTTCTGGGACAACATCAAGCATAACAACATTCACATCATAAGAGTACCAGAAGAAGAAGAGAGGAAACAAAAGATCGAGAACCTATTTGAAGAAATAATGACTGTAAACTTCCTTAACCTGGTGAAGAAAATAAACATACAAGGCCGCCAGGAAGTGCAGAGAGTCCCAAACAAGATAAATCCAAGAGGCCCACACCAAGACATATCATAATTAAAATGGCAAAGGTTAAAGACAAAGAAAGAATCCTAAAAGCAGCAGGAGAAAGACAATTAGTTACCTACAAGGGAGCTCCCATAAGACTCAAGCTCATTTCTCAACAGAAACTTTGCAGGCCAGAAGGGGTGTGCGCAAAATATTCAAAGAGGTAAAAAACTAGGACCTATAACCAAGACTACTCTACCCAGCAATGCTATCATTTAAAATCAAAGAAGAGATAAGAGCTTTCCAGAAAAAAAAAAACCTAAAGGAATTCATTACCACCAAGCCAGTATTACAAGAAATGTTAAAGGGATTTTTTTTAATGAAGAAGAAGGGAGAAAAAAACCCCAAAAGATCAAAAATATAAATAATAAAATGGCAACAACTATGTACCTATTAATAATCCCTTTAGTGTAAATGGATTAAATGCTCCAATCAAAAGACATAGGGAAACTTCATGGATAAGAAAAGAAGACCCATACATATGCTGTCTACAGGAGACCCACCTCAGATTGAAAGATACATATAGCTTGAAAGTAAAAGGATGGAAAAAGATATTTCATGCAAATAAAATTGAAAAAAAAGAGCTTGGATAGCAATACTTATTTATATCAGGCAAAATAGACTTTAAAATGAAGACTATAATAAGAGACAAAGGAATACATCACATAAAGAAAAGGGATCAATCCAACAAGAGGATATAACCTTAATAAATATCTCTGCACCCAACATAGAAGCACCTAAATATACAAAGCAAATATTGACCAACATAAAGGAAGAGATTAACAGTAATACAATCATAGTAGGGGATTTTAACACTCCATTGACACCAATGGACATATCTTCCAGATAGAAAATCAACAAGGAAACAGTGGCCTTAAATGACATACTGGACTAGATGGACTTAAGTGATATTTTTAGATCATTCCATCCCAAAGTACCAGAATATACATTCTTTTCAAGTGCACATGGAACATTCTCTGGGATACACCACATGTTAGTCCACAAAACAAGTATCAATAAATTCAGGAAGATTGAAATCATATTAAGCACCCTCCCTGACCATTATAGAATGAAACTACAAATCAAGTACAAAAAAAAAATCCTAAAAGTCACAAATACATGGAGGCTAAATAACATGCCACTAAGCAATGAATGGGTTAACAGTGAGATCAAGGGAAAAAATCAAAAGATACCTTGAGATAAATGAAAATGATAATACAATGACCTAAAATCTATGGGACACAGCAAAAGCAGTTTTAAGAGGGAAATTCATAACAATACAGGCCTACCTCAAGAAACAAGAAAAATCTCAAATAAACAATCTAACTTCACATTTAAAGGCACTAGAAAAAGGACTGTAAGCAAAGCCCAATGTGAGCAGAAGGAAGGAAATAATAAAGATAGGAGCAGAAATGATGTAAATAGAGTCTGAAAAACCAATACAAAAGAGCAATGAAACCAAGAGCTGGTTCTTTGCAAAATAGCAAAATTGATAAACCTTTATAACCAGACTTATCAAGAAAAAAATAGAGGACACAAATAAATAAAATCAGAAATGAAAGGGAAAAGTGACAACAGACACCACAGAAATACAACAAATTATAAGAAAATACTACAAGCAACTATTTGTTATACACTAACAAATTGGACAATCTGGAAGAAGTTGATAAATTCCTAGAAGCAGGGCCGGTCGAGTGGCGCATTGTTTAAGAGCTGGCTTGGGATGCCAGAGAGCCCCGGTTCAGATCCCTCATATGTGACACTGCCCTCTACAGCTAAGATGCTGAACAACAGCTCAACCTGGAGCTGGGCTGCCATGAGTCGCCGGCGACGGTGGGAGCTGCAGTGGGTTGCCACAGGCTACTGTGTATAGCCAGCAGCCAGCATGAGCGGCCAGCAGCCGCAGTAAGCGGCCATCCAGAAGCCGGCGACTGATCTGTCTCGCCCGGGAAGAGTGCAGTAATGGTGCCAACTTGGGCCAGTGAAGCAACGTCTTCCACAACTAGACTGAAGAACAAAAGGACAGCAACTTGTCTGTTCCCCTTCCCCCAATTCCCCAGTGCTGTTCCCATCCCCCAATTCCCCAATAAAAATCTTAAAAAAAAAATTCCTAGAAGCATACAATCTTCCAAGTCTGAGTTAAGAAAAAAACAGAAAATCTGAACCAACTCATTAGTACTAATGAAATTGAATCAGTAATAAAAAACTACCAATAAACAGAAATCCTGGACCAGATGGCTTCACAGGTAAATGTTACCAAACATTCAAAGAATTAATACCCATTCTACTCAAACTATTCCAAAAAATTCAGGAGGAGGGAAAGCTCCCAAGCTCATTCTATGAGGCTACCATTACACTAATTCCAAAACCAGACAACAAAAGAAAACTAGGCCGATATCCCTGATGAACATAGAGCAGAAATGTTCAACAAATTATTAGCAAACCAAATTCAGCAATACATTAAAAAGATCATACACCATGATTAAGTGGGATTTATTCCTGGGATGCAATATTGATTCAAAATCCACAAATCAATTAACATGATGTACCACATAAACAAAATGAAAGATAAAAATCATATGGTCATACACGTATCAATAGATGCAGAAAAAACATTTGACAAAATCCAGCATCTATTTATGATAAAAACTCTAAGCAAAGTGGGAATAGAGGTAACAAAATTTAACATGATAAAGGCCACATATGACAAACCCACTTCTAACATCATACTAAACGTAAAAGAAAAAAGTTAAAACATTCTCCTTAAGACCAAGAACAAGACAAGGATGTCCACTTTTATCACTTTCATTCAACATAGTATTGGAAGTCCCAGCCACAGCAACCAGACAATAAAAGGAAATAAAAGGCATTTAAATTGGAAAGGAAGAAGTAAAACTGCCATTTGTAGATGATATGATACTGTATAACTGCCATTATTTGTAGATGATATGATACTGTATATAGAAACCCCAAAGATTCCACCAAAAAATTATTAGAACTGATGATTGAATTCAGTAAAGTAGCAGGATACAAAATTAACATTCAGAAATCAGTTACATTATTATACACCTATAATGAACTGTTAAAAAGAGAAATTAAGAAAACAATCTCATTTACAATTGCATAAAAAAATAAAATAAAATATCTAAGAATAAATTTACCAAAGAGATAAAAGAACTGTACTTGGAAAATTATAAGACATTGAAGAAAAAAATTGAAGGAGCTACAAATAAATGGAAGAATATACCATGCTCATTATAGGATGAATTAACATAGTTAAAATATTTATACTAACCATAGCATTATAGATTCAATGCAATTCCTGTTAAATTACGAATGGCATTTTTCACAGAACTAGAGCAAACAATTCTAAAATTAATGGAACAATAAAAGACCCCAAATAGCTACAGCAATCTTGAGAAAGAAGAGTAAAGCTAGAGGTATCACACTACCTGATATCAAACTATACTACAAGGCTACAGTAATCAAAACAACATAGTCCTGGCATAGAAACAGACACATAGATCAGTGGAACAAAACAGAGAGCCCAGAAATAAATCCATGCCTATATGGTCATTTAATCTATGACAAAGAAAGCAGAAATTTATACTGGGGTAAAGACAGCCTATTCAATAAATGGTGCTATGGAAACTGGACAGATACATGCAGAAAAAATATAGAACAAACTGATGGTTACCAGATGGGAGGGGGATCCGGGGCTGAGTGAAAAAAGGTGAAGAGATTAAGAAGTACAAATTAGTAGTTACAAAATAGTCATGAGGATGTATACTACAGGATAGGGAATATAGTCAATAATATTGTAATAACTATGTATAGTGCCAGGTGGGTGCTAGACTTATCAGGGGAACCACTTTGTAAATTATATAAATGTCTAAACACTACATTGTACACCTGAAACTAGTATAAAGTAATACTGAATGTCAACTATAATTGAAAAATAGAAAATAATTTAAAAAAATAAATAAAAGTGTAAAGGAGGCCTGAGACCAGAAAGTTTGAGAGCCTCAGATCTAGAATACCGCAGTTTCCAGAGAGGTATATTTACTTTTTAAATAATAATGGAGAACATAAACAAACAAATCATTTCAGGTTTTATTCTAGAAATTACTAGGGGGTAAAAAAAAGAAAAAAATCTTTACTTCTAAAACAGGTGCTCTATTAGTCAGCTCTATGCTTTTGGAACAGAAGACTTTTCTGTTTCTGTTTTGTTTTGATTGCTTTTTAAAATCTGTAAATATGAAGCTGATGTCTAAATCTGAGAGAGAACATTTTATTTTCTGAAACCAGAAAGTATTAACAAACTATATCTGTCCCCTGAGGCCAAAGATGATTGATACCTTGGAAAGCTGTGGTTGTTTCTCATTAAAAAGTAAAATAAGAAAAAAAGCCAAATGGATAAAGAAAACAATATATATGAAAATAATATATATTATATATAAATAATATAAATATATATAAACAGAAATTTAAATATATATATTTCAGCCATTAAAAGAAGGAAGTCTTGTCTTTTGAAACAATGTGGATGGGGCCGGCCGAGTGGTACATTGGTTAAGAGTTGGCTTGGGACGCCAACTCTGAGCAGTAAGGCCTAAGTTCGGATCCCACATGAGGGCCAGTGATGCTGCACCCTCTACAGGTAAGATGGTGAACAACAGCTCAACCTGGAGCTGAGCTGCTGTGAGTCACTGGTGACAGCATAGGTTGCAATCTCTGCTGCAGTGGGCTGCCGTGAACTACCGTGAGTGGCTGGCAGCCACCATGAGCGGCTGTCCAATGGCCGGCAAGCGACTGCCTCACCCAGAAAGAATGCAATGATAATACCAACATGGGCCTGTGAAGTGACGTCCTCCACAGCTAGACTGAAGAACAAAAGGACAGCAACTTGTCTGTTCCCCTTCCCTGATTCCCCAACGCTGTTCCCCTCCCACAATTCCCCAATAAAATCTTTAAAAAAAGAAAGAAAAACAACGTGGATGGACTTTGAAGGCATTATACTAAATGAAATAAGACAGCATTATGGTTGCCAGGGCCTAAAGGGTGGGGTAAATGGAGAGATATTGCTCAAAGGGTACAAAGTTCCAGTTACAAAATGAGTAAGTTCTTGGGATCTAATGTACAGCATGGTGACTATAATTAACAGTATTGCATTATATACTTCAAAGTTGTTAAGAGAGTAGATGTTAAATCAGCACACACAAAACAGGTAATTGTGCGAGGGGATGAATGTGTTAACTAGCCTTATTGTGGTATCACTTTGCAATGTATGCATGTATCAAATCATCACATTGTACATCTTAAACTTGCATATGTTATATATATCAATAATAACAATAAAGCTGGGGGAAATTACAAGGAGCACAACTGGTGGATTGTATGGTAAGAAAATGTTCAACTTTCTAAGAAACTACCAAACTGTCTTCCAAAGTGGCTGTACTATTTTGCATTCCTACCAGCAATTAATGAGAATTCTTGTTGCTCTACATGTTAATCAGCATTTGGTGTTGTCAGTATTTTGGAGTTTAGCCATTCTAATAAGTGTGTAGAGGAATCTCATTTCTCAATGTGCAATTCTATAATTATGCATTATTTTGACCATCTTTTCATATGCTTACTTGCCACCTGTATACCTTCTTTGGTGAGTTGTCTGTTGGGATATTGTGCCCATTTTTTAAATACGGTTCTTTGTTTTCTTATTGCTGAGTTTTAAGGGATTTTTGTATATTTTAGATGCAAGTCTTTTATCAGATGTCTTTTTTGTTCAAATATTTTCTCCAAGTCTGTGGCTTGTCTTTTTAATTCTATAAATAGTGTCTTTCACTGATTAAAAGTTTTTAAGTTTAATGGAATCCAACTTATAAATTTTTTTTCATGGATCATGCATTTTGTGTTGTAGCTAAAGAATCTTCACCAAACTCAGTCATCTAGACTTTCTTCTATGTGATCTTCTAGAAGTTTTAGTATTTTCCATTTTTTATTTAAGTCTATGTTCTATTCTGAGTTAATGTTTGTGAGAGGTATAAGGTCTGCATTTAATTTTTTTTTGTATGTGGATGTCCAATTGTTCTAGTACCATTTGTTGAAAACTGTCTTTTCTCCATTACATTGCCTTCATTCATTTATCAAAGACCAGTTGACTATATTTGTGTCAGTCTATTTCTAGGCTTTCTATTTTGTTCCATTATCCTTTCATCAATACCATACTCTATTGATTACTGTAGCTTTATAGTATGTCTTTAAGTCAGATAGTGTCAGTCCTCTAATTTTTTCATTCATTATTGTATTGGCTATTCGAAGTCTTGCCTTTTCATACAAACTTTACAATCAGTTTGTCAGTATCCACAAAATAATTATTGGGATTTTGATAAGGATTGCATTGGATCTACAGATTAAATTGGGAAGAACTGATATTTTAATATTTCGAGTCTTCCAATCCTTGAGAATGGAATATCTTTCTATTTATTTAAAACTTCCTTGATTCTTTCATTAGAGTTTTATAGTTTTCTTCATATAAGAATATACTGTATTACTCATATAGAAATATACACATTTTAAATTGTAATAGATATGTATGATGTTGGGGGGAAGTGGGGCAGTGGATTGGGGGAGGGGAGTGGTCACTTCGAGGGGTAAAAAGTATAACTATTGCACTGTGTTGTACAGCTGAAACTAATTCTAAAAAATGCGTATTTCATAATAAAAAATAATTAAAAGAAAAAAAGAAATATACACATTTTGTTAGATTTATAGCTAAACATTTAAATTTTTATTGCTAATGTAAATGATGTTGCGCTTTTAATTTCAAATGTGATTTTTTTCATTGTTTGTATATGGAGGTGCAGTTAACTTTTAAAAGATTTTTATTAAAAATATATCTAACATACATTATATGAGTTTCAGGTGTACAACATAGTCGTTCAACATTTATATACCTAAAGAAGTGATCACCATGATAAGTCCAGCAACCTTCTGACACCATACCATCTTGTCACAATATTACTGACTATATTCCCTATGCTGTATGTTACATCCCTATAGCTTATTTGTTTTATACCTGAAAATTTTGACCACTTATTGCCTTTAACCTTCCCCCATCCTTTTTAATTTTTCAATTACAGTTGACATTCAATATTATTTATATTAATTTCAGGTGTGCAGCACAGTGGTTAGACATCTGTATAGTTTGTGATCCCCCTGACTAGTCTAGTAGTCACCAGTCACAATACATAGTTATTACCATATTATTGACTACATTCCCTATGCTTTACTCTATGTCCCCTATTACTATTTTGTAACTACCAATTTGTACTTCTTAATCCTTTCACCTTTTTCATCCACACCCCTACCTGCAGTCCCATCTGGCAACCATCAAAATTTTCTCTGTATCTATGAGTTTGCTTCTGTTTTGTTTATTTTTATTTTATTTTTGTCGTTGTTCTTTAGATTCCTCATATAAGCAAAATCATATTGTGTCTGTATTTCTCTGTCTGACATACTTCACTCAGCACAGTACCACTACAGATGGCAAGAACACATTCTCTTCCATGGCCGAGCAATATTCCATTGTATATATTCACTACCTCCTTTTTATCCATTCTTGTATTGACAGACACCCAGGCTACCTCCACATCTTGGTTATTATAAATAATGCTGCAATGAACACATGGATGCACACTTCCCTTCAAAGTGGCTTTTTGGGTTTCTTCAGCTAAATTGAAATGGTATTACTGGGTCTTTCTTTGTCTCTTGTTAGAGTCTTTGTTTTAAAGTCTATTTTGTCTGGTATAAGTATTGCTACCCCAGCTTTTTTGTTTGTTTGTTTGATTCCATTTTCATGAAATAACTTTTCCATCCCTTTACTTTCAGTCTGTGTGAGTCTCTTGTAGACAGCATATGTAAGGTTTTTTTTTTCTTATCCATTCAGCCATCCTATGTTTTTGATTGGAGAATTTAATCAATTTACATTGAAAGTAATTGTTGATAGATATGTAGTTATTGCCACTTTATCATTCATATTTTTTTATCTTTTCTTTCCTTCTTAAAGAAGTCTCTCTAACATTCCTTATAATACTGGTTTGGTGGTGGTGAACTCCTTTAGCTTTTTCTTGTCTGGTAAGCTCTTTCTCTCTCCTTTGATTTTAAATGATAGCCTTGCTGGGTAGAGTAATCTTGGTTTTAGGTCCTAGCTTTTTACCACTTTGAATATTGTGTGCTAATGCCTCTGGCCTACAGAGTTTCTGTTGAGAAATGAGATGACAGCCTTATGCGAGTTCCCTTGTAGGTAACTAACTGCTTTTCTCTTGCTGCTTTTAGGTTCTCTCTTTGTCTTTAACCTTTGCCATTTTAATTATAATGTGTCTTGGTGTGGGCTCGTTTGGGTGCATCTTTTTGGGCACTCTCTGTGCTTTCTGGACTTGTATGTCTATTTCCTAGTTTTCTGTCATTATTTCTTCAAATAGATTCTTGATCCCTTGCTCTCTCTCTTCTCCTATGATGTGGATGTTGTTATGCTTCATGTTGTCCCAGAGGTCTCTTAAACTATCCTCATATTTTTGGATTCTTTTTTCTTTATGCTGCTCCAATTGCTACATTGTCTTCCAAATTATTGATTTGATCTTCTGCTTCATCTAGTCTGCTAGTGATTCCTTCTAATGCATTCTTCATTTCAGTTATTGTATTTGTCACTTCTGACTGGTTCTTTTTAATGGTTTCCATGGGTTTCTTTTTATGCTTGTTATTTATTTTTGAAGTTCTCACTAAATTCTTTGAGTATCCTTATAACATTTGTTTTAAACTCTATATCTGGTAGGTTGCTTGCCTCTATTTCGTTTAGTTCTTTTCCTGGAATTTTCTCCTGTTCTTTCATATGGGACTTTTTTTTGGTTTCATTTTCTTATTTTGGCTGCCTCTCTGTGTTTGTTTCTATGTATTAGGTAGATATGTTATGTCTCTCAGTATTGGCCAGGTGACCTTATGTAGTAAGTGTCCTGTGGGGCTGAGTGACACAGACTCCCTGGTCACCTGAGCCAGGTGCTCTAGCAGTGTCCCTTGTGTGGGTTTGTGTGCCTTCTTGTGATAGTTGAGCCTTGATTTCTGTTGGCATATCAGTGGGTGGTATTGACCCTCAGGCTGACTGGCTGTAGGATATGGCCACGTCCACAGCTGTGCAGGAGGAGGGGGAGGGCTTAGCATGATTTGCCCCAGTGGGCTCTGGTGTCTGTTGAGATTGTCCTTTGGGTGTGCCACTTGTGGGGTTAATTTGGTGGTGCTTTGCTGTGGCCTGAATCCAAACTCCAAGTATGTTGGTTCTGGGGCCTCTTGGGAGGGGCTACTATCCAGGTCCAGGTCAGCCACTGCCTATGGCTGGCCAGGGACGACCTGGTAGGAGCTACAAAGTGATCCATAGTTGGTCACTGGCTGTGATGGACCTGGAGGCACATGGTGGAGACCACACTGAGGACGGAGGATGGTTGTCACCAGTACCCGGTCTGGGGTAGCTCCACTAAAAGCCAGGACACTCTGAGGACTGCTGCCACCTGCAGGTAAGCCTCCTGAAGTATGGAGCTGGGTGTGGGTGGTGAGGTCTCAGTGAGTCACCTGGGTGGAGCAAGCAGAGTTCACCAGACCAATTCAAATTCAGATTTGGCCATGGACATGGGGGAAGAGCTCAACACAGAAGAGATGGCGCCTGCCTGCCAGCTGCATGATCAGAGGGCCCACACAGGGAAAATGGTGACTGTCCTTGTCCCCACTTCTGAGCTACACAACTCAGTGTCTCCCCATACGTCTCTGATGCCCCCTGAGTCACCGTCCCTTCACCAGAACCCAGGGTGAGTACCTGTGTGGGCCCTTTAAGAAGACATCTGGGGGGCCTGCCAAGTGGCGCATTGGTTAAGAACTGGCTTGGGATGCCAGAGGGCCCTGGTTCGGATCCCACATATGAGGGCCAGTGACACTGCCCTCTGCAACTAAGAAGGTGAATGGCAGCTTGACCTGGGGCTGGGTTGCCGTGGGTCACCGGCAATAGCATAGGCTGCAGTCCCCTGCTGCAGTGGGCTGCCATAAGCTACCGTGTGGAGCCGGCAGCCAGCGTGAGCAGCCAGCAGCCACCATGATTGGCTGTCCAGAGGGCGGCGACTGATCTGCCTTGCCCAGGAAGAGCGCAATGATGGTGCCAGCTTGTGCCAGTGAAGCAACATCCTCCACAACTAGACCGAAGAACAAAAGGACAGCAACTTGTCTGTTCCCCTTCCTCTGATTCCCCAATAAAATCTTAAAAAAAAAAAAAAAGAAGAAGACATCTGGGTTTCCTGCAGCCTTCCATCCCACCCGGATGGACAGAATCTTCACAGCTTTTCACACCCAGATGTTGTGGGGGCTCCTCTCCCTGGCAATAGTACTCTGGGTTAGGGAGCCTGGTGTGGGGCTGGTGTTCCTCACTCCTCTGTGGGGAACCTCTGAGGCTGAGATATCGCTCCCAATTTTTAACCACCCCAAGTAGGTGTGGGACCAGCCTGTTTCATGTCTCCACCCCTCCTACCAGTCTGGGTGTGGCTTTTTTATATCCTTAGTTATAAAACCTCTGTTCTGCTAGACTTCAGATGGTTCTCCAGATTGATTGTTCTATAATTTAGTTGTAATTTTGATGTGTTCATGAGATAAGGCAAGAACAGCATTTATCTACTCCACCATCTGCAATTGATTTTTATATGTTAACTATGTATCCTAAAACCTTTGAATACAAAGATCTGCTTATTGGATCCAGTAGTATTTTTGTTCATTCTTTGGAATTTTTTACATAGAAAATCATGTTATCTATGAACAAAGACAGCTATAGTTATTCCTTCTCAATCTGTATGTCCTTTTTTTCTTTCTTTTCATGTCTTACTGCATTAGCTAAGACTTCAGTATGATGGATTAATGAGAGGGGAAATCCTTCCTTGTTCCTGATCTTATAGGAAAAGAATCTAGTTTCTCACTATTAGGTATAATGTTAGCAGAGGTGTTATTAAGATGTCCTTTAACAAGTTGAGAAAGTTATACTCTATTCCCAATATGCTGAGAGTTTTTGTCATAAGTGGGCATTTGGTTTTATCAAATGACTTTTCTGCATCTATTGATACAATCATATGATTTTTATTGTTTAACCTGTTCATGTGATGGATTACATTAATTAATTTTCAAATGTTGAACCAATCTACCATTCCTGGAATAAAACCTATTTTGTCATGGTGTATGATTCTTTGTATACATTGTTGGATTTAATTTGTTAATTTTTTTGAAGATTTTTGCATCAATATTTGTGAGACATATTGGTTTGTAGTTTTCCTTTCTTGTAATATCTTTGTTTGGTTTGGGTACTAGTGGCCTGATAAAATGAGTTAGGAAATGTTCCCTTGGTTTCTATTTTCTGGAATAGATTGTAGAGAATTGGAATTATTTATCCTTTAAATGTTTAACACCATTCACCAGAAAATACATCTGGACCTGGTGCTTCCTGTTTGGGAGGTTATTAAGTATTGATTCAATTTATTTAATTGATTATCTATTTCTCCTTGTGTGAGTTTTAGTAGATTGTGCATTTCAAGGACTAGATCTCTTTCATCTAAATTATCAAATTTGTGGGCATAGAAATGTGTGTAGTAGTCCTTCATTATCACTTTAATGTCTATGGGATCAGTAGTGGTGGCCCCTCTTTCATTTCTGACATTAGTAATTTGTATCTTTTCTCTTTTTTTCTTTATTAGCCTGGCTAAAGGTTTACCTATTTTATTAGTCTAAAGAAAAACCAGAACAGCTTTTGGTTTTGTTGACTTTTCTCTATTGTTTTCTTTTTTTCAGTTTCACTGATTCCTGCAGATATTTATTATTCTTTTCTTCTGCTAACTTTGGATTTAATTTGCTTTTCTTTTTCTGGTGTTCGAAAGTGGAAGTTTAGATTCTTGATTTTAGATCTTTCTTCTTTTTTAATATATGCATTTAATGCTATAAATTTACCTTTAGCATTCCACAGATTTTGATAGTTTGTTTTCATTTTTATTTAGTCTAATATATTTAAATTTTTCTCTTGAGACTTCTTTGACCATGAGTTATTTAAAAATGTATTGCTTAATCTCCAAATACTTATAAACATTTTTAGCTTTGTTTTTGTCATTGATTTACTTTGTATGATTTCTACTCTTTTAAATATGTAGAGGTGTGTATTATGGCCCAGGATATTTTGTACTTTGATTTATGTGAGTTTAAGAAGAATGAGTATTCTGCTGTAGTTGGATGAAATAGTCAATAGATGCTAATTATATCCAGTTGATTGATGGTGCTATTCTGTTCAGGTATATCCTTACTGATTTTCTGTCTCTTGAAGTTGTGAATTACTAACAGAGGAGTAAATGTGTTGAGTTCTCTAAATATAATATTGGAATTTTCTATTTCTCCTTGAAGTTCTATCACTTTTGCTTCACATGTTTTGATGCTTTATTTTAAAGTGCAAACACTGTAAGGATTATTACATCTTCTTGAAGAATTGACCCTTTCATCTATGTAGTGTCCCTCTTTATCCCTGATGATTTTTTTTTGTTCTGAAATCTGCTTTTTCTTAAATCAATATAAATAGTCCAGTTTTCAAAATTAGTACTAGTATGGTATATCCTTCTCCTTCCCTTTACTTTTCTGTATCTGTATTGCTAGATCTGTACCTTTATATTTCAAGTGGGTTTCTCATAGAATACATATAATTGGGTCTCATTTTTTAAAATCTACTCTGACAGTTTCTATCTTTTAATTGTTGCATCTAGACCATTCACATTTAAAATGATTATTTATATAGTTGGATTAATAACTACCATATTTTGTAACTGTTTTCTATTCATTGTCATTGTTTCCCCCCCCCTCTTTTTCTGCCTTCTCTGGTTGTAACTGAGCATTTTATATGATTCCGTTCTCTCTCCTTTCTTAGTATATTAATTATAGTTCTTTTGAAATAAAATTTACTGGTTTCTCTAAGTTTACAATACATATTTACAATTAAATTAAACTCACCTTCAAATAACACTATACTGCTTCATAGGTAGTATAGGTACCTTATAAGAGAGTATTCCCAATTTCACCCCTTCTCCATACCTTATAAAATTGCTGTCATTCATTTTACTTATCTATAGGGTATACTCATCTAATTGTTGCTATTATTATTTTGAACAAACTTTCATGTTTTATATCTATTAAGAATAAGGAAAAAACATTTTATTTTACCTTCATTTACTTCTTCTCTAACATTGTTCCTTTTTAAATGTAGGTCCAGGTTTATAAACTATATCAGTTTTATTCTCACTGAAGAACTTTTAAGATATTTCTTGTAAAGCAGAACTACTGGCAATAAATTCCCTTAATATTTGCTTGAGAAATTTTTTATTGTTTTTACTTTTGAATAATAATTTTACTGGATAGAGAATTTTATGTGTGTTTTTCCCCCAATATTTTATATACTTCACCTCACTCTCTTCTTCCTTGCATGGTTTTTGAAGAGAAGCCTAGTGTAATTCTTATCATTGTTCCTCTACAGATAATGTAGATGGCTTTCTTCATAGCTTCCTTCAGTATTTACTCTTTGTCATTTATTTTCTGTAGTTTGAATCAAATATGTCTAGCTGTAGATTTTGTGATATTTATCCTGCCTAGTATTCTCTAGCTTCCTGGATATGTGATACGGTATCTGCCATTAATTTTGGAATATTCTCAGCTAATTATTACTTTGAATATTTCTTCTGTTCCTTTTTCTTTCTTCCTCTTCTGCTATTCCTATTATGCATATGTTACAGGATTTTGTTTGTTTGTTTGTTTTTGTAATTGTTCCACAGTTTTTTCTTCCATTTCTTTATTCTTTTTTATTTTCAGTTTTGGATACTTTTATTTACATATAAAAATCACTCAGTGATTTTTTTTCCTCAGCCATGTCCAGTCTACTAATGAACCCATCAAAGGCATTTTTCATTTTTTTACAGTGTTTTTTACTTCTAGAATTTCTTTTGATTTTTTCTTAGAGGTTCCCCCCCCTTCTGCTTCCATTACCCATCTGTCCTTGCATGTTATCCACTTTTTCCATTAAAGGCTTTAACCAGGTAATCATATTTATTTTAAATTCTTGGTCTAATAATTCTAAAAATCTCTGCCATATCTGAGTCTGGTTATGATGTCTGTTTTCTCTTCTTACTCTGGTTTTTTTTTTGTCTTTTAGTATTCTTTGTAATATTTTTATTGAAAACTGAACATTATGTTTCAGGCAAAGGGAACTGAGATAAATAAGCTTTTAGTGTGAGGTTTTAGGTTTATCTGCCTAAAAATTGGGCTGTGTTTACTGTTTGTTCTAGATGTAAGTGTCAGAGGCTCAAATTTCCTCTAGTGTCCTTGTTTTGTCTTCCCCATTGTTTTTGGGTTTTCCTAGAGCAGCGGTTCTCAACCTGTGGGTCGTGACCCCTTTGGGGGTCGAACGACCCTTTCACAGGGGTTGCCTAAGACCATTGGAAAACAAAAAGATATTTACAGTATGGATTCATAACAATAGCAAAATTAGTTATAGAGTAGCAATGAAAATAATTGTATGGTTGGGGGTCACCACAACATGAGGAACTGTATTAAGGGTCATGGCGTTAGGAAGGTTGAGAACCGCTGCCCTAGAGACTGACTTCTTAAGTAGGTCTGAGTCTTGTAGTTCTTTCAGTTACAATTCAATTATATACAGGAAGTCTATTGACTAGTGATAAGGTGTGGGGGGAGGGGAGCATTCTATAGTCCTTTGATAGGCATCAGTCCTTTAGTGAGTCCATGTCCCCAGGCTGTGACCCAAGGGCTGTGATTAGGGCTTCTCAGTTTCACCCCTTTAGGTGAGACAGGAAACCTAAAATGGGCTGGAATTGGGTATTTCCATTCCCTCAAGTCCTGGGGCTCTGGAAAAGCTCAAATTGGCTAGGTTCTGGTAAAATAGTTTTCTCTAAGGGAAAGCCTTTGTTAGGGAAAACAGAATGCTCTGGATTACATTTCCCCTTTCCCCACTGGAAGTAGGAAGGTATTTTTCTTCAATCTGCATCTTGAGAACCTAGTAGTACTCCTGGAAATAGAATTCATGAAAGTGGGGCTCCCCTTACATCTGGCCTTCTGGAGTGTTTACCTCTCAAGTTAGTGCATGCTCAGCCTATAGCAATTAGTCACTTACCCCAAGTGTTCCTACCAGTTTCTGACTCCAGCAGTGGCTTCAACTCATGGTAAGCTGTGATTCTGTGTATCTGCCTCAGACTCCAGTTTTCAGGGCAGCCATTTCCCCCGTGACCACTGATCTCCATCTCCAGAGTTTCACCTTTTCCAGAATGTTGGAATCATACAGTAAGTTATCTTTTAAGATTAGCTTCTTTCACTTAGCATTTTGCATTTACATCTCCTTCCTGTCTTTTTGTGGCTTGATTGATTATTTTCTACCACTTTAGAGCTGATTAATATTCCATTTTATGGATATACTACACTTTGTTTATCCATTCACCTATTGAAAGATATCTTGGTTGCTTCCAGTTTGGGGCAGTTATGAATAAAGCTACTATAAATATTGCTGTGCAGGATTTGGTGTGAAAGTAACTTTTTAACTAATTTGAGTAAATACATAATGGTGTGATTGCTGGATTGTATGGTAAGAGTATGTTTAATTTTTTAAGAAACTGCCAAACTGACTTCTAAAGTGGCTGTGCCTTTTTGCATTATCACCAGCAATGAATGAGAGTTCCTATTGTTTCACATCCTTGCCAGCATTTGATGTCTTTGCCTTCATTTTCAACAATATTTTTGCTGGGTATAGAATTCTAGGTTAACATTTTTTTCTTTCAGTATTTTAAAATGTTTCTCTATTATTTTATGGCTTGCATAGATTCTGACAAAAAGTCTGCTGTTCTTCTTAGTTATGTCCTGTGTGCAATGTTTCTTTTTCTCTTACGATTTTCCCTTTATAATCATTTTTCAAAAATAAGATTATAATATGTAAAGATATATTTTGAAATTAGAGCTAACAGGTCATTGGCGATGGACCAGATGTGGGAAGTCAAGAAAGAAAAGCATCAAAGATGTTGTCAAGAGTTTGAGTTTGAGCAACTGGAACGATGGAGAGCAATTTGCTGAGAAGAAGACAGCTGGTGCAGGCCATGGGGAACCACAGTTTAGTTAATTCAGAGATGAAAAAAATGTTGTCCTTTGGGTTGTCTCTGAAGCAGAGCCGAGGACAAGGATTATGATGCAAGTAGTTGAGAGGTGATCCTAGGCAGCACCAAAAGGGGACAGGGACATGAGGGAGGGAAGAAAAGGCAGACAAACAGAGGGCATGTTGTCATGAAAATTACCATTATAGGCAACTGGAGTTTACTCCTACTGGAATATTCTGGGAGCCAATATAAAACATGCTCCTCAGCGATAGCCAACACAAGGGACAAAAGAGATGGAGAATTGATTCCTTAGCTCCCATTACTCATTGGTAGAAGGCTGGTCCTGAGGGGCAGTAGTCCCCAGACACTCCTGGCCTGCCTCACACAGGCAGAGCATGGCTCTGGGGGCAGAATGCCTCAGGTGGACATGCAGGTGTTAGCAGTTGTATGTGGACTGTTGAGGTTCAAAGGGGTAAAAACAGAGGTTGGGTGGTGAACTAGAGGACAGTCACCAATCAGCCACTCATGACCCAATGTTTTCCAAATTTGAGAGTAAAAGGGAGCACTCATAATACATTCTGATTGCTTGGCTGTTTGCCTGGAAGCTCCTCCACCATCTCATTTAACCTTTGGCAAGTATAGTGACTCTTTGCAGAGACCTCAGCAGCAGCCCAAGATGGCGAGGCTCCCGCTCTCAGCCCCACTGCCAACTGAGAGATTGCATACAGAGAGGTCTGCACCCACCATTACATTTCATCCTCACCATGTACCTGAGAGTTGGTGTCATTCCCGTCTACATTAATAGAAAAAAAAACTGAGGCTCAGAGAGCAGCAATGACTTATATAAGTCCACTTGATGAGGAAGCTGGAGCCAAGACTGACACCAACACACCTGACACCAGAGCCCTTCCCCTACCTGTGTCACTACCCTTCAGGAACCCAATCCTCCAGCTTCAACTGTCCAGAAATGATTGTTAGACACAGCAGTGGCTCCTATTCATCACCATGTCTTATGAATTAAAAACAGTGCTCATGAGGTCATTTCCATGGGCTTTGGGGTTAGCTGTGTAAATATTTGGCCCTCTTCTCGGCCAAGCTCTTCAGGGTGCTGACGTTAAACACACTCCTTCAGGAAAAATGCAATTGGTCTCAGGAAGCCCCTGGGGTCCAGCTCTCAGAGGGTGTCTGCTCAGGCTAATGTTTGACAACACAAAGCCCATTTTTCCTATGACTTTTTCTCATTTAAGACAAGAAAGATTGCCCTCTGCTCGCCAACATACATACTCACCAGTCATTAATACACAGGCATTTAAAAACATTTGTGATCAGAAAGGTCTGTGTTTTCTCATTTCTTTACAGAGTCAGGGAGGTTGAGAGCAAGAGTGAGAGTGAGGGGAGGGGAGGGGAGGGATGGGGAGGGGAAGAGAGAAGTGGGGAGACAGACAGAGACAGAGAGACAGACACACACAGAGAGAGAGAGAGAGAGAGAGAGAGAGAGAGAGAGAGAGAGACATAGGAGGAGGGGTGAAGGAGAAAGAGGGAAGAAAGGAGGGTGGGGAGGAGTAGAGAAAGCAACCCTGACATCCACCAGCAGGGGCTTTGTTAAAGTATGTTCCCTCTGTGCCTGGGACGCTGCAGTCATTTTAAATGATGCTGTGGGCCCATGTATAAATGTCCACAGCCTGTCCTCGAGCATTAAAGCAGGTGTCTGAGAAACCTAAGAAGCTGTGTGTCAGTGCCCAACTGTGTGCACAAAAACTGCTACAAAGGTGGCTATCAGAAGCTTAGCTGCAATTTCCCCTGGGTTTCAAGTGGCTTTACCTTTACTCTGTGATAATACCTGGTGTACACATTTCCTATGGCTGTGGTACCCAAGTACCAGAGACAACAGACATTTATTCCCTCTCAGTTTTGGAGGCCAGAAGTCCAAGATTACAGTGTCAGCAGGCTGTGCAACCTCTGGAGGCAAGGTGAGGATCTGTCATCGCCTCTCCTAGCCTCAATGGCCACCAGCAATACTGGCGCTCCTTGGCTAGCAGCTGCAGAGCTGCAGTCTCTGCCTCCATCATCACTTGGCCTCTCTCCTGCATGTCTGTGGCTGTGTCTCCTCTTCTTATAGGGACACCGTCATGTTGGGTTACGGGCACCCTACTCCAGTATGACCTCGTCTCAGCTAATTGCATCTGTAATGACTGTATCTCTAAATAAGGCCGCATTCTGAGGTCCTGGGGGTCAGGACTTCAACATATCTTTTTTTGGATGGTGGGTACAGTGATGAGAAATGGCCATCGGTAGATTGTGGGCAGGGCCCAATTCAGGAAGTAAAGGTGCCCATCACTTGGAGATGAACCCTCCGCGTTTCTGGAGAGTCAAAGCTTACCCACAGTGCCATGGGAAACCCCCCAGATAGAGCGTCTTAACTGCAGAGCTGCTCCTTAGAAAAGAAAGGGCCTGAACCCCGGTAAGAGAAGCTATCCATGCCCTGGGATGGAGGCTGGGTCTCTGGCAAGATGCCTGAGGACACTAGGGAGGGATCTGAAGGCTAGAGCATCTTTCTTCATCATTAACCTCGAGCATCTGGGAGTTTTCCTAATGGATGAATTTTGATGCATTGGGAGGGTCCTAGGTACCTTTTATAATGAAAGGTGAAGGGAGGGTGGGGACATCCAGGATGAACTGATACAACAAGGATGACATACTGGGAGTATGAATCCAGAATATTTTATCACAACTCCCTTGTTCATTCTTAGGATGGATCTAGAGTACGACATCACAGAGTGTTCCCATGGATGGAGAGGGCTTGGCTGGTGGAGGAAGAGGAGAGCCCAGGAACCTGTGGGAAGGAGAGAGACCTGGAGTTGGCCAGGTATGAGAGTGCCTGGGGTGCATGCAGCTCAGGGCAGGAGCAGGGGGGCATGGAATTCCTGAAGAGTGGAGAAATTTCCAGATACATCTTCAAAAACTCCTTTTTAATAACATTGAATTCATAGAAGTGATTGTTTATAACTCATGTGTAAGCTATAAGGTAGACCAAGAAATGAGCACTGTATTTCCCTCGGGGCCTACTGGTTCCCCCTCCCATCCTCCGGCCCGGATGTGACTACTGTCCCGAATTTTGTGTGACCCTCCCCTTGCTTTCTCAGACACAATCATGCCACATGTGTGTGCTGTCCCTAACTGATGTAGTGTGTCAACTCACACAACTGTCAAACTTTATATAAATACAACCACGTGACTATATTCTTCTGTGACTTGCCACTTCGCATGGCTAAGTATGTAGCTGTAGTTAATTCTTCCTCTGGGCTGCATTGTTTTCACTGTATGAATATGTACCAATTGGCCACTTTCCTGCCAGGGAACAAGTTGGTTGCTATGAGAAATTTCTTAGGGATGCTTCTGTGCCTGTCTCCTGGTGCTCACATGTGGGCACTTGCCCAGGATCGAATTTTCAGGGGCTCAGAGTGGGCATCTGTCAGCCTGGTCAGCTGATGACAGACTGACTTTCCAAGCCTTGGGCAGCTCCACATGCCTGCTGACAGGACTGGGGTCCATGCTGTCCATGTCCTTGCCTACCCTGGCACTGTCAGACTCTCGGTTCTATTTATCATACTTTTCAGAATTGTCAGAATGTTGTTTATAAATGTCACAAAATAAACAGGAAAGAAGACAATAAAATTTCTAATTCAAGACAAATCAAAACTAAAAAAGGGGAGGGTGAAAAACAGGAGAAATATCTGTTTGAAGGTGAGCAAGATGAGATCCCTGCCCCCTGAAGCAGTAGGTGTTCTAGATGGACTGCCTCTGGAATGACCCCATTGGCGGATCGAGTCAAGGGCTCCAAGGTGAGGAGAAAAGATTATATTTTTCATGTTTGTTCTTTCCATAAAATCCATGGTCACAGCCTTTCTCTGGAACCACCACTTCATTCTTTTTGATTCCGTGGGCTCTCACAGCGTGGACACCGCCCTGGGCCTGGGCTTCTGTTGCCTACTGCTGTGAGGAGCTCTGCCATCCCTGCAAGCCCATCTCACAGATGAGGAAGCTGAGGTTCAAGGGAGACAGGGCTGGAACTGGGCAATAACTCCAGAGGCCTTGGGACTCTTGGCCCCAGGCTGCCTCATGTGGGGTTTGCCAGCTGGAGCTGGAGTTCTCTCTTTGTCCCCTGGAAGAGTCATTAACTGTGTTCCTCAGATTTTGGGGATCACCTAGGACGATGACCAGCACAGAATAGGGTCTCAGTCAAGATTGTGGAGTCAGTGCCGCAGAGTCCTCATGGTCCTTGCTTGGCAGCAAGAAGCCGCAGTTGTCACTGTCTGGGCGTGTCTGTGAAGAGCCCTTTGCTCCCCGTGCCCTCAGATGCCCCTCTGTGCAGTGGGTAGTCCCATGAGCCTGAAGGTCATGTTGAACCAGTAGTCCTGTGGGCTCCTGGACATGGACGCAGGTACTGAGAGCGGGGCTTGACCCTGCAGCTCTGCTGGACCTGGCTGGTCTCAGCATCCATATCTGCTGGAAGGGGCTGAGAGACCCCAATAAGACCCAGGACCCTCCCATGGCACACAGGGCCTGCTCTACAAGTAGCCTTAAAACAAAAAATTGCATCTGTGTGAATCACGTGAAGACGCACAGGAGGAGGACATAAGAAGGGAAGTCAAGCCCGGACCTCAGGCAGGAAGGACCACTGTGGAATCTGGAGACTGCAGAAGGTGAAAGCAACACAGCCGAAAGGCAGGGGCGGGGGCGACCTCGAGGCCACACCTGTGAAACATAAAAGGAGAAAGCAGAGGGGTCTCAGAGGATAACATGGGTCTGGCAAGGCACCAACCAAATGCTCATGGCACTCTGGGACAAAGAGGGCCCCTTGTTGGAGCCTGTGGGACAGAGAGTGTGTGCCTTGCCCCGGCTGGCAGAGTCCAGGAAGGACAAGGAGGGGAGGTCCCTAAGAAAAGTGGGCAGCCACCCGCATTCCTCCAAGAGCTCCTGGTGCCGTGATTCCCTGGGGTCAGCTACCACACCCTGGGGTCACTTGGGCTTTGACTACATGTGGTCCTGACCATCATCGTAACTGGGCTCTCTGAGTACCAGTGTACTGGGAATGTCACAGGAGGAGGGGCTCTTCCTGCCTTCATCTACCAATGCTGCATAAACCCCCAACCCCAGCCTGAGGATGTCCCTCTTTTTCCAGGCCTGCCCCATAGTGGAGCCTTCCTGGATGCCCCTGGACTCTGTGTTAACCCTTCTTGCCCCTTGGGTTAGGGCCTGGTCCCTTGAGGGATGATTTTCCTTTGTCAGTTGGTGGGGGGAGGCAAAGCTTTGGGAAGGAAGAAGAGGCAAACCCCTGGGGCTGGGAGATGAGGAGCACTCCCTCCGTGACAGTTTCCAGGTGAGCCTTCCCAAGTAAATGCTCCAAGACCGTTATTCCCAGAATGGAACCCTGCATCCTCCAGAGCTGCCATTCTCTGGAGCAGAAAGTTGACTTTAACCCAGCCTCACAGCAGCACCCTAAGACTCCAGCTGCTGCTGAAATCAACCTGTGTGTGCACCAAGGATGAAGGGGCACCAGGTAGCCAGACAGCATGAAGGAGAAGGGTGAGAAGAAAGCAAAGGAGTGGAAGTGGTCTGATGGGCAGGTTCCCCTCACATGAAGGGGCCACCTGCACTGGGCAGCAGCAAAGGGGGTGATGACACTGGCGACTGGGATGCCCACAGGCTCACTGTGCCAGCACCTTCTAGAGACTCTACCTGTTCAGCATGATGGCCCTGTGAGGCCGGTGTAAAGGCTCCAAGAGTGCCTGAGGTGTCTGGGAGGAAGTCCAAGCGGAGGCCAACTATAGGCTCCTACTCCAGCCCAGCCACTTCATTCCAGCATGGCCTTCACTGTCACCACTGTCTCTCAGCCTTGGGGACAGGCAACAGGACCTACCTAGTCTGGTGCCTGTGGAGATGTGACTCCCAGTCCCTACCACAGTCTGGCAGGGCATCGTGCCTAGGCGATTTCTGTGAGCTGGCTGGCCCCCCATCCTTAACCTGCCTCTAACCCCAGCCTCTAGCTGTTTATCCTCAAGCGCGTGAAGAAGTCATAAACTGTGGAGCCTGCCCAGGTATTTATTTTAGTTAGTAAAAATGCCTTGGACTTTGCCAAGAGCATTTGACTTTAATTGGAAACTTTTGAGGCATTAAGAATGCGCCGCAGTTTAAGACGCGTCCGAAAGCTCTGCAATCATCGATCATGTGAGCGCTGCTTTGGACCAGGTGGAATGAAGACAGCCTTTTAGCAAATCCACCTCCTTAATGGACTCATTTGTAACTTTCTGCAACACTGGGCAGCGTCTCTCCCTCGCACTGCACTCGGTGAACACCAGCCAGAGCGTTTAAAAGCAGCGAACATCTGGTGACTGTAAATGAGGAACCCAGAAAAAACAAAATACGACATAAACAAAAGGCAGCTGGGGAGGGCCAATAGAACGCCCCCCATTCTGTGGTCAGAGCAGACATTCCCCCCACAGTGTGCAGGAAGCTAGGGGAGAGGCACCATCTGCAGTTATTCTGAGAAATATCCCAGCAGCTTTGTTTATGAAGATTTTACTGGTACTAGGCCTGGTCAGGAGGTCACGACAAACTGCTCTGGCCCCATCTCATGACATCTTCCCACTGACCTTTTCCAGCCCCCCTCGCCTCCCCTGCACCTCCCAGCTGCAAGGCCTTTACTCAAGCTTTTCCCTGGGCCTGGCGCACTTTCCCTCCCGCTCCTAATCTGTATAAGTTAGCTATGGCTGCATAACAAATGACCCACAAATTTGAGAACTTAGAACCACAAACACTTATTATCACACAGCTTCTGAGAGTGAGGAAACCAGGAGCAGCTTAGCTGGGTGACTCTCTTTCAGGGTCTTGTGAGGTTGCAATCAACTGTCAGCTAAGACTCCGTCTTGTGTGAATGTTGAACTGGGGCTGGAGGGTCCATGTCTAAGCTCACTTATGTGGACAGGAGGCTGTGGCGGGAGGCTCAGCTCTTCACCACGTGGACCTGTCCGCAGGGCTGCTTGAGTGTCCCCACATGTGCCGACTGGCTCTCCCAGCGCAGGTGATCTGAGAGTCGGTGCGGAAGGCCCAGTCTTTTATGACCTAATTTTGGAAGCCAGATACCATCACCTCTGCCACATTCTATTGTACACTGGGTTGAATGATATCCCTCAAAATTAATTTGTACCCAGAACCTCGGAATGTGAACTTATTTGGAAATAGGGTTTTTGCAGATGTAATTAGTTAAGATGAGGTCGTATTGGAGTATGGTGGGCCCTGAATCCAGTGACTGATGTCCTTGTAAGAAAACCATAAGAAGGCCACATACAGACACAGAGACACCGAAGAGACACAGGGAAGGAGGCCACGTGTTAGTGTCGGCAGAGATTGGAGTGATGAATCTACACACCAAGGATTGTTGGCAGCCACCAGAAGCCAGGAGAGAGCCATGGAACAGACTGTCCTGTAGACCCTCCAGAAGAAACCAACCCTCCGAACAACTTGATTCCAGATTTCTGGCCGCCACAACTGTGAGAGAATAAATTCCTGTTGTGTTAGGATACACAGTTTGCGGCACTTTGTTACGATAGCCCTAGGAGACTAATGCATGTTGGTCACACACAACCCTGGTCTGTGAGGGACGGACCACGAGGCTGTGAGTAATAGGAGGTGGGGACACCAGGGCTGCCCGCCACATTGTCCAAATAGTGCCATTTGCGACAGCATGGATGGATCTTGAGGTTATTATGCCAAGTGAAATAAGTCAGACAGAAAAAGTCGAGAACCATATGATTTCACTGATATGTGGGATATAAAACTGAAATCGACAAAGGAACAAGAAAAACAAATAAAGAAACAGAAACTTATAGACACAGACAACAGTTTAGTGGGTAACGGAGTAAGGGGCGTGGGAGATGAGGGTAAAGGGGTCAAATATATGGTGATGGAAGGAGAACTGACTCTGAGTGGTGAACACACAATGTGGTATATAGATGATGTATTACAGAATTGTGCACCTGAAACCTATGTAACTTTGCTGACCATTGTCACCTCAATAAACTTTAATTAAAATAAATAAATAAACCTTTTACTAAACAGTTAAATGCCTGGGGCATGACTACCCACCGTGACTTGCCCATTTAGGAATTTATGATCAGATCACCTTGTGAGGTTACTTTCCATAGAACTCCCTTTTCTTCCATAGGACCAGCCTCTATTTTATTCAAAAGGTTCTAGTTCAAACTGGCTCAAGTCTGGGAATTGATTGAGGTGTGTGACTCTCTGCTTTTATGATCCAGGATAGATTTTAGTTCACTTGACCTAGAATTTTTCTGCTTATACAGGTCAACTAAGTATTTAGTAGACTGCCCATATGTTTCACTTCTAGGAACCTGGTGTTCAGTTAGTCAGCAGTCAGTCTCTGCAAGTCAGATCATTCTGATGGCTTCTTTGACTCTGCTGTCCTTTGTGGTAACCACACCCACCTTGCCTTTGGCGATTAAGAGCTGCCACTTGTCCTCTGTCACCCCAAGATTTGATTATCTCCATTGCATTTCGATTTCCCAATTTAGTGACAGCAATTTCCACTGTAATTTCTGACCCACAGAGAAGAGGAATCACAGCACTCTTCAAGGATGCTGCAACTCCCTTTACAAATTTATTTCTCAGTCATGATATGATGAAAGGTGTATCTTTCCAGGGTGGTGAGCAGATCTTAAAAGACAAATCCACTCTAACATGCTAATCTCCC
The DNA here is from genome assembly GCF_001890085.2 of Hipposideros armiger. Taxonomy (NCBI): domain Eukaryota; kingdom Metazoa; phylum Chordata; class Mammalia; order Chiroptera; family Hipposideridae; genus Hipposideros; species Hipposideros armiger. Next base: position 349,010 of record NW_017732133.1, on the reverse strand, counting down.
TAAGCCTTTTTCTCTACAGTAAACCAAGGTAGGTCTGCCATTTCAACCTCATTTACTGTGGGCCACCTTTTTGGTCTATATTTCAGCCAAGCAACCACACATATTGTCAGAGCCCCTTTATCCCACCCCAACATCCAAGCAGCAACATTAAACCAGAATTAAACCTGATCCAACTTGATGTTTCTTTCACCATCATTTCACTCTCTTAATATCCTTTCCCACACATGTTCCTTGGACTTCTGTCTGTATAAATTAGAAAAATCATGTCCTTTTGGGGGGAGGTGTATTGCACCTCCTTATGGGTCACACTTTGTACCTCACCTTTTGGGGCTTGTTGGGATTTGAGTCTAGTCATACATCCAGAAGCAAAAGCGGGGAAGGATCATTAAATGTTCTTCAGGTAAAGGAAGACTAACTCCTCAGGCAGGGATGAAAGGGCTGCTTCTCTTGGCAAAAGTGGCCCAGCAGAATTTAGAGGTTCCATGTTTCCAGTTACATTGTGATCTCTCCATGTGCCCTCCTTCCAACTTTCAGGACCCCATTCCTTCTCAATCTATGTCCTCACTTTAATAGCAAACACCATGCAAGTTTGGGACTTCAATTTGCTTTGTTATTCATCCACTCACAGGAAGAGATTTTGTTTTTGATTTACAGAAATAACAGCTTTGTGAGGGCCGGCCCAGTGGCTCAGTTGGTTAAGAGCTCACTCAAGGGTTTGAGCTCTGAGCAACAGTGGTTCGAGTCCAGCCCGAGCTGAGTTGCTGCTGAGCTGCCAACAGGTAGCAGGATGGCTCAGCTAAAAAAAAAAAAAAAAGAAAAGAAATAACAGCTTTGTGGCTACAGGACATAAAGGTTTCAGGACAGATGTAGAAGGTTTCAAGTCATCAATGCCGAGTCCGAGCTGGGGTTTGAAGCCCTGAGCTGGTCCTCTTCTTTCTCTACTTTCTTCAGCTCATTTAGGAGCAACCACCCAATGACATTATACTCCTTACTTTGACTAAAATGTTCTGAAGTAGCAAATGTGTGGCTACTGAGACACTCGCCATGTGTAAATATTTGATTACAAATGTCCAACAACAATCATCTAAGTAATCTCTTGTCACATCTTGACATGGACTGCCATTATCTTTTTCACCATTAAAAGCAGGATCTTCAGTGCCTTTAAATCTAATAACTTCAGAGAGCCAGAGCCAATGCAGATAACTCATCCTTAGGAGACTTTCTCTGGAGCCACTTAGAATGTGCACATCTGTACCAGCCAGGGTACAAACAGAGAAGAGAGCCCAGTTATACACACATGGAGTGGCTATAAAGCTCTAAACCTTGCTCTAAAGTCAAATTAGTCATAATGGAAATGACATAGTCAAAGCAAACAGCAAAAAGACAAGTACACCGACAGGGCTGTATGAAATACAGACATGCTGCTGCATAATTAGACCCCTAACTTTATTTATTTATTTATTTTTATTAGTCTCAGGTGTGCAAAACAATGTAATAGGTAGACATTTACACCCCTTACAAAGTGATAACCCGCCTCCCCCAATCTACCACCCCTCTGACATCATATATAGCTGTTACAATTCCACTGACTTTATTCCCTATGCTGTTCTCCACATCTTGTGACTATATATATATTCAATTATAGTTGACATTCAACATTATTTACCTTCAGCTTCAGGTGTACAGTGCAGCGGTCAGGTATTTACACCATCCATGAAGTGGTCTTTGTAATAAGACAAGTGCCCATCTGACACCCTACAAAATCTTTACATTATTGATTATAATGTAAACTCTTTCATATCCCCATGGCAGTATTGTGGCTACCAGTTTGTGCTTTCTAATCTCCTCACCTCTCCCTCATCCCCACCCTCCTCCCATCTAGCAACTCTCAGTTTTTTCCCTATATCTCTGAGACTGTTTCTGATTAGTTTGCTCACTTATTCTATTCCTTAGATTCCACATATAAGTGAGGTCACATAGTATTTGTCTTTCTCCTCTGACTTACTTCACTTAGCATAATGTTCTCTAGGTCCATCCATATCATTGCAAATGATAAGATTTCATTCTTCTTTATGGCCGAGTAATACTCCATTGTAAAAATGTACCACAGTTTCTTAATCCAGTCATATACCGATGGACATTTCGGTTATTTCCATGTCTTAGCTATTGTGAATAGTGCTGCAATAAACATAGGGGTACATATATTTTTCTGAATTAGTGTTTCGGATTTTCTGGATAGATACTTAAGAGTGGAATTGCTGGGTTATAAGGTAGTTCCATTTCCAGTTTTTTGAGATACCTCCATACTGGTTTCCACAGTGGCTGCACCAATCTGCAGTCCCACCAACAGTGCATGAGGGTTCCCTTTTCTCCACATGCTCACCAGCACTTGTTGTTTGTTGATTTATTGATGATAGCCATTCTGACTGGAGCGAGGTGGTATCTCATTGTGGTTTTTACCTGCATTTCTTTAATGATTAGTGAAGTTGAGCATTTTTTCATATGTCTGTTGGCCATCTGTATGTCCTCTAGAGAAATATCTCTTCATGTCCTCTGCCCATTTTTTTAAAAAATTTTAAATCCTTAACTTTAAACCTTTCATCTGCCAGGGTTATTCTAGGGTAAAGACAGCCACAGTGACAGTCAGTCTGGTCAAGCGGAGGTCTTTGGGGAGGCTAAAGGCAATTAATATATTGTTATTTGTAAACAACTATTATTGTAAGAATGTTTATTTATCTTTCTATAGTTCTAAATGTTCATTGTTTTTATCTGTTTGGATAAAGTATCATTTGTGGCTTTGGTCTTTTTGTCAAAATTCTCCAGATGTACTGGAGAATATTTTAATTGAAGATTTTATTGAGATCATTGTAGGTTCACATGCAGTATTAAGAACTAATACAGAGGGGTCCCCTGGACCTTTTGTTCAATTTCCCCCAATGGTAACATCTTGCAAAACTATAATGCACTATCACAAGCAGGATATTGACATTGATACAATCTATCAATCTTATTCAGATCTGCCCTGTTGTATGTACTCATGTGTGTGTATTTAGTTCTATACAATTTTATCACATGTGTAAGTTTGTGGATCCACCAACACAGTCAAATTACAGAGCACCCCATCACCGCAAGGAGCCTTCTTATTGCCCCCACCCCCAGCCTGGTCTTTAACCCCTGACAACTATTAATGTTTTCTATTTCTGTACTGTTGCCCTTTCAAGAATGTTACATAAGTGTAATCATACACTGTGTAACCTTTTGGGATTTGTTTTTTAGACACAGCATAATTCCCTGGAGATTCATCCAAGTTTGTTGGGTGTATCAGTAGTTTATTTCCTTTTGCTGCTGAATAGTATTCTATGATATGCCACATGCACTATAGTTTGTTTAGCCATTCACTTATTGGAGACTTCATAAAATGAGTTGGGAAGTGTTCCTTCCTCTTCTATTTTCCAGAAGAAATTATGTAGAATTGGTGTTACTTCTTTAAATGTTTGGTAGAATTCTCCAGTGAAGACACCTAAGCCTGGAGATTTCTAGCTTCAGAGTTTTTAAATTACAAATTCAATGTCTTTAATAGTTGCAAGAATATTGATATTACCTATTTAATCTTGGTTGAGTTTTCACAGTTTGTGGTATTGAGCAATTAGTCCATTTCTCCTAATTTGTTGAACTTATGAACATCAATTTGTTTGTAGCATTCCTTTATTAGCTTTTTAGTGGCTACAAGACCTGTAGTAATGTCCCCTACTTCATTCCTAATATTGGTGATCTGAGCTTTCTCTCTTTTTATTTTTGTCAGTTTTGCTACAGGTTTGTCAGTTTAATTAATTTCTTTTTTGGGGGGTAGCTTTTTTTAAATGACATACTCTAATTTTTTAATATTTTAATTTTATTAATTTCTGCTCTTATCTTTATTATTTCCTTTACCTTATTTCCTTCTGGTTTATTTTTCTCTTCTATTTTAATATCTTGAGACAGAAATTAATTTAGATTATCAATTTGAGACTTTTCTTCCTTTTTAATGTAAATAGTTAAGTGTTATAAATTTCCCTCCCATCACTGTTTTTGTTGAATCACACATATTTGGATTTTTCTCTCTTTTTTTTTTTAAGATTTTTATTGGGGAATTGGGGGAAGGGGAACAGACAAGTTGTTGTCCTTTTGTTCTTCAGTCTAGTTGTGGAGGACGTTNTGTCCTTTTGTTCTTCAGTCTAGTTGTGGAGGACGTTGCTTCACTGGCCCAAGTTGGCATCATCATTGCGCTCTTCCCTGGTGAGGCAGATCAGTCGCAGGCTTCTGAATGGCCACTCACGCTGGCTGCTGGCTACACCATGGCAACCCTGCTGCAGCAGGGGATGCAGCCTACACCATTGCCAGCGACTCATGGCAGCCAAGCTCTGGGTTGAGCTTTTGTTCAGCATCTTAGCTGTAGAGGGCAGTGTCACTGGCCCTCATATGTGGGATCCAAACGGGGCCCTCTGGCATCCCAAGCCAGTTCTTAACCATCGTGCCACTCGGCTGGCCCTGGATTTTTTTCCTTTGAGACTTCCTCTCTGACCCATAGATTATTTAGAAGTGAATTGTTTAATTTCCAAATGTCTAGAGATTTTCTTGTTGTCTTTCACTTATTGATTCTAATTTTGTTCCATTGTGTCAGAGAACAAATCTGTATGATTTCAATTTTTAAAAATTTGTTGAGGGTAGTTTTATGGCCCAGGATATGGCCTATCTTCATGAATGTTCCATGGGCACTTGGAAATAATGTGTTCTGCTCTTGTTGGGTGGAGTTCTATAAATGTCAATTAAGTTCTGCTGGCTGATTATGTTGGCCATTTCTTCCATATCATTGCCAATTTTCTGCTTGGTAGTTCTGTTAGTTGCTGAGATGAGGGTATTTAGGTCTCTAAATATAACTGTGGCTTTGTCTATTTCTTCTTTCAAATGTACCAGTTTTTGCTTCATGCATTTTGAAGGCCTGTGGTTTGATTAGGACTGTTATGACTTTCTGGTAGACTGATTTTTCTGTCATTATACAATGTTTCTTTTGTCTCTAGTAATTTTCTTTGTTCTGAAGTTTATCTGACATTTATATAGCCACTTTTACTTTTTAAAAGTTAATGTTTGCATGGTGTATTGTTTTTAATCTCTTACTTTCAACTTACCTACTTAAATGTTGTTGAATTTGAAGTGAGGTTTTTATAAACAGCCTACAATCGGGTAGTGCTTTTTTAGCCACTTTCAAAGCTCTGACCTGGTCACATGCCCACCTCTTAGCACATCATGGCCGAAGGGAATGCTATGGTCTAACTAGCCAGGATTAGGTTCCAGGGTTGGCTCCACCTAAATCACCTGGACCAAGACAGAGGGAGAGATGTGGGTTTCCAAAGAAAGACAAGAGATGACTGCCATGTCCATCTCACTGACCAAGCATATTCATGTCCAGATGTGTGGCCCCACCCCTCTGACCCTGCTTGCAGACTGAAAATACCCCTTAGAGAGCTGTCCCTCAGTCTCCTCTGTGTTGAAACCTAGTGGCCAACTGAATATGACATCACTCTAGCTCTGTCCTCACTCCCAAAAGCCAGAGAGAGACAGAGGTGATTGACCCACCTGAAATCACCTGAGATGACACACGTGTAAATTATCAGATGGGCATGGAAAGATAGGAAGAATTCTTAGAAGGGCAAGTTAGGGTCTCTGTGTCTTCTTGAAAGGCCCATGGGCCAAGGGCAGGAAGAGAAGAGCTAACTTGAGTAATGGCATGAGCCAAATGGAACACTCATCCCTGGATGGGAAAACTTCCTCTTAATGCAGGTTCTGGAAGGTACTGTTCAGGAGCTTTCAAATCCCCAACCTGCAGAATCATGTCCCAGGTGCCATACTGCAGCCCATGGAGGACAAGGAAAGTACCCAGGGATGCACCTCTGCCAAGGAGTGGGGTCAAGACTCAGGTGAGGTCTGTCTAGTCTCAAAGCCAAAGCTCGGAAGGGGAATTGGGTGGGTATATTCTTTCAAGAGCAATAAAAACAGAAAAGTGTTTTCCACAATTCTTACAAGGGATCAGGTCACTTGTCAGCTTGAGCACATGGGCCAGATCTTGTTCCTCCCTGCACCTGTCGCCATATCTGCCGGGTATAGTAGCATTCCCTCCCTCTTAGGTTATGGGAGGTCACAAAAATTTTGCCCAGGAACCCTTGGATAGACTCTCAGCCCCACAGTGGGGCCGCCATGGGCAGGATGGAAACTGTCATTCCTGTCCTGGGTAGGGCTGGAATCCACCCCCCATCTCCCTCCCTCATCTCCTCCTGCTGTGTTCAGTTCCATCCTGGAAGGCATAGGGGCCCAGCATTTTAGAAGACTGGGGGTTTCCCCAGAGCTCTTGGGTGGGTGGCAGGATGGCTGAGACTTTGCCCTATGCCCTGTCTTTCAAAGATTCTGAGCCAAAAACAAGGAGGGAAGAGGAAAGAAGATGAGGGCAAATCTTAGGAAAGAACTGGGATACACCTCATGCTCACGGAGCCTATCTCCAAGAGGCACCAGTAAGGGAAAAAACAAAGGCACAATGGTTTGTACAACTAGACAGTATTTGTTAAAAAATGAAATAATATATAGGTAACATGCTTATCTGTACATAAAGATATTCTGGAGGGACACACAGGAAATGGGCAGAGTGGAGGGTTTGGCCCATAGTGGGAAGACAGTATATTCCTGTGTAACCTACTGTAACTATTAAATTTTGAACCATAGAAAATAGATGACTGCTTTTTAAAATAAAAAGTAATTATATCTGATACTTGAAAAAATTTTTTTGTTTTGTTTTGCTTTAAGCCAGTTTTTTTCCCCCATCCTCTTACCACTTCCCCTTTGGGAACCAGCAGCTTATTCGTTGTCTATGGATCTGTTTCTGTTTTGTTTATTTACTTATTTTGTTTGTTTGTTTTTAAATTCCACATATAAGTGAGATCATACAGTATTTGTCCTTCTTTGTCTGACTTGTTTCACTTAACTTAATGCTCTCTAGATCTATCCATGTTGTCACAAATGGCAAGATTTCATTCTTTTTTATTGCTGAATAATATTCCTGTGTGTGTGTGTCTGTGTGTGTGTGTGTGTAATTTTTATCCATTCATATATTGACAGACACCTAGGTTGCTTCCATATCTTGGCTATTGCTAGCAATGTTGCAATGAACATAGGGGTACATATATGTTTTTGAATTAATGTTTTTGTTTTCTTTGGATAAATACCCATAAGTGAAATTTCTGGATCATATGACAGCTCTATTTTTAATTCTTTGAGTAATCTCCATACTGTTTCCCATAGTGGCTGCACTAATTTACAATCCTACCAACAATATAAGAGGGTTCCATTTCTCCACATTCTCATCAGCACTTGTTGTTTGTTGATTTATTGTTGTAAGCCAGCTTTGATGAACACTTTGATGGTCTGTTTCTCTCTTGGAGAAGTAAACCTATTTGGAATTTAATTCAAATAAAATTATACCATTTATCCACATTGCAAAAGTAGCTCCAAGAAAGTCTTCCTGCATCACTTACTTCTCAATGTCTTAAACGTTAGTGGGCAATTACTTGCTGTGAAATTTCCAGGCTGAGGCCTTATATGATGTGATAGTTTAATGGATGTCTATAAATTATGTTGGTCTTGTGATAGTCCTAATTGGTTTATTAAAAGCGAGATAGTTGGTTTCTACACAAAGAATACCACTGTGCTATGTCCTATTTTTTCACAACATTGGAGACCAAGAGTTAAGCTCTCACTACCTTTGTTTCTGAAACACAGCAGAGTTCCACAGCTGGGCTGTCTAGGTTCAAACTCAGGCTTTACCAGTTACCAGAAGAATGGCTTTGGGCAAATCACTTGGCCTCCTTGGACTTCAGTTGTCTTCTTTACAAATGAGAATACTTGTGATGTCAATCCCAAAGAACCCCCAGTGGGTAAAAAAGTCTGTTCCACACAAGTAACAAATGAAAAAAATAAATAAATTGGATCAAAGTTAAAAACTCTTGTGCATCAAAAAACACTAACAAGAAAGTGAAAACACAATCCACAAATGGGAGAAAATATTTACAAATAATATATCTAATAAGGGTTTGGTATCCATGATAAATAAAGATCACTTACAACTCAAGAACAAAAAGACAAACAACCCATTTTAAAGATGGACAAAAGGCTTGAATAAATGTGTCTCTGAAGAAGATATTCAAATGGCCAACAAGCACATGAAAAGATGGTCAACATCATTCGTCATAAGGGAAATGCAAATCAAAACCACAAGGAGATACTACTGCACATTCACTAGTGTGGCTAGAAGTTTAAAAAAAAACAGGAAAAATAAGTGTTCACAAGGATATAGATAAATTAGAACCTTTGTACATTGCTGGTGGAACATAAAATAGTGTAGTCAATGTGGAAAACAGCCTGGTATTTCCTCAATAAGTTAAACATAGAATTACCATATGACCCAGCAATTTCACTCCTGGGTATGTACCCAAAAGAATTGAAAAGAAGTGTTAACAAAAACTTGTAGATGAATATTTATAGTGGCATTCTTCACAAAAGCGAAACAATGGAAACAACCCAAAGGTACATCAACAGATGAATGGATCAAAATGTGGTCTAGCCATACATTGGAATATTATTCAGCCATAAAAAATACTGAAGCACACAGATACATGCTACACTGTGCATGAGCTCAAAAACAGTGTGTAAAGTCAAAGATGCCAGATACAAAATGGCACATATTGTAGGATTCCATTTATATGAAATGTCCAGAAAAGGCTGACTAGTGGTTGCCAGAACTTAGAGAAGGGGGGAATGTGGGAGCCGCTACTTAATGGGTACAGGGTTTCCTTGGGGGTGATGGCAATATTCTAAAACTTGGTAGTTGTGATGTTTGTACAACATTGTGAATGTACTAAATGTCACTAATGGCAAATTTTATCTGTGTGTATTTTACCACATGAAAAAATAAAATAAAAAAATTTAAAAGTTTATTCCTCCAGCCAACTCCCTCCTACCCTAGCAAAAAAGGTGACCTTTTTGACAATATCCACTTCATTCCAGGCAAAGATAAAGGGAAAACCTGCATCCACCAGACCTCTGTGATTTCAGCAGCGCTGCCGGAAGTTGATCTTCCATTGTCTGTTTAGTGGAAGCAGGCAGCAGTGATCCGGTCCCACTGCAGGCTAGTCTGGGCAGGATACAGTGGGCCGCTTATCTTCTAGTCCCTGCCCGACAGAAGCGGCTGGTGCTCCCATCTTCCTTCCAGGGTCGTGTTACTGAGGTCCAGCACCAAGCTGAGCCTCCATCACCCCCAGGAGACTGAACTAAGTGATACAAGTCAGAACTAATAAACACTTCACTTCCTACTGCCTGGCATCAGCAGACCCAGCAGGGAGTTGATCTTGTAGCCCCACTCATAGATGATGAGGTGGTTCGTATTGGTTCCACACTTCATCCAAGAAGGTATCAGCAGGGCCAAATGGGGAGCTAAACTACACACCCACTTGGCCTGGGCTACATGTGAATAGGAAGACTACCTGATTAAAAGAAAAAGAAATAAAATCCAGAGTCTCATAATATAATATCAAAAATGTCTACAATATAATAAAACTTAACTTGTCACTCCAAAAACAAGGCAAATCACATGAATGAGAAAAGATAATCAATATACATCAACACTGAGATGAATCAGATGTTGAATTACCTGTCAAGGTGAATACTCAAGTCAGCATTACCTTCATACCCAAACCAGACAAAGATACCACGAAAACAGAAACTAGAGACCAATATCTCTCATAAACTCAGGGCAAAAATTCTCAACAAAATATGAGAAAAGTGAATCTACTAGTATAAAACAAAATTATACACCAAAACCAAGTAGGATTTATTCTGGGAATGCAAAGCTAGTTCAATTTTAAAAAATCAATCAATGTAATTGATCATGCCAACAAGTTAAAGGAGAAAAATTATTTGACTATATCAACTGATGCAAAAAAATTTGACAAAATCCAAAACCCATTCAAAATAAAAACTTCAGCAAAGTAGAAAAAGAGAGGAACTCTCTCAACTGTATAAAGACCATCTACAAAAATCCTACAGCTAACATCACACTTAATGGGAAGGACTCAATGATTTCCCTCTATCTGGGAACATAAAATGATGTTCAATCTCACCACATAGGAATAAGCCACTGCAAAGAGGCCAGGGTGGAAAAAAAGCACACAGATTGCAAAGGAAGAAATTAAACTGTCCCGATTTACAGATGACATGATTGTCTTTGTAGAAAATCCAAAGGAATCTATAAAAAAAACTCCAAAAAGAAAAGTGAGTTCAGCAAGGTTGAACAACATATAAAACTTGATCACATGTCTACATACTAACAATGCACATGTGAAAATTCAAATTCAAAAGAATACCACTTACACTAACTCCAAAGAAAATAAAATACTTTGGTATAGGTAAAACAGATCATGTATAGGATCTGAAATGCTGATAATCACAGAACTGTTGTATAAAAGAAATCAATAAAAACCTAATTAAACAGAGAATCATACCATGTTCACTAAATGCAAGATTCAATGTACTAAAGAAGTCAGTTCTCCCCAAATTGACCTATAGGTTCAATGCAAGTCCTACCTTAATCCAAGAGGGTTTTGGGCACGCTTAGATAAGCTCATTTAGATAAGCTCATTCTAAACTCTATATGGAAAAGCACAGGTCCTAGTTTAGCTAAAGAAACTTTGACAAAGAAAGGATGAAGAGAAAGGAGTGACTCTGTATTATGGCTTCCTCTGTAGCAATAGTGAAGAAGATAGTGTGATGCTGATGGGGAGAAACACAGAGATCAATGAGACAGACCAGAGAACCCAGAAAGAACCCCACCAAGCATGGCCAACTGCTTTTTTGACAAAGGTGCAGAAGCAATTCAAGGGAGTACAGCCAACCTTTTAATAAATGACGGTGGAGTCACTGGATATCTGAAGACAAAACAATGAATCTTGATTTAAATCTCACAACTTACACAAAAATTAACTCCAGTGGATCACTGACTTAATTATAAAATCTAAAACAAACTAGAAACTCTTTTAAAAAAGACAGAAGAAATCTTTAGGATCTAGGACTAGGCAAAGAATGCTGAGACTTGAAATTTAAAAAAAATCCATGAAAGATAAATTGATCAAATGAACCCTATCAAATTAAAATCTTTTGCTCTGTGTAAAACTCAGTTATGGGGATGAAAAGACAAAATTGTAAGAAAATTTTTGCAAATCACATATCCAACAAGGACTATTATCTAGAATATATAAAGAACTCTCGAAATTCAATAGAAAAGTTCCCAATAAAGCTATTATAAAATGGGCAAAACATGAACAGACATTTCACTGAATATACTAGTTGGCAAGTGAAAAGATACTCCATGTCATTAGCCATTAGGGAAATGCAAAATAAAACAATTGACTATACCTACATACCTATTGCCACAAATGCCTTGAGGTTGTGGAGAAACTGGATCTCTCACACATTCCTGGTGAGATGTGAAATGGTACATACAGCCACTCTGCAAAATACATTGGCAGTTCATTTTAAACCTTAAAATGGAATTACCAGAAGATCCGGCAACTGCATTCTTGTGCATTTATCTTAGAGAAATGGAGATAATGTTCACACAAAAACTGGTACCTGAATGTTCATATCAGCTTTATTTGTAATAGTTAAAAACTGGAAATGACCCAAATATTCTCCAATGAGTGCATGGATCAACTGTGGTACATCCCTACCACTGAATACTATTCATGAATAAAAAGAAATGAACTGCTGAGGTACACAAAACTGATATATCTCTAGGCAATTATGCTGAGTGGGAAGAAAAACCAATCACAAAAGTTTCCATTCTTGAAATGAGAGAAGTATTTCAATGGAGAAGAGATGAGTTGTTGCCAGGCTCAGGGATGGGGTAAACGAGGGAGGGAGGTGGGCATGGTTGTGAGAGTTTAATATTCCTGTGGTGATGGATGTTCTGTGTGTGGACAGTATTCATGTCATTATCACAGCTGTGAAACTGTGCTAGTTTTGCAAGATGTTACCATTGGGGTAAACTGGATAAAGGACACACAGACTTTCTCTGTGTTGTCTCTCACAATTGCTTGTGAACCTACAATTATCTCAAAATAAAAAAATTAATAAAAATGTCTAACAGTAACAATATGATGCTTCCCACTGGCCAATCAGTCTGCCTGACCTGTTCCAGATCCTCTCTTCAGCTCAGCACCTGGGGCTCCCCTCCATGATACCAAATCCCAGACCTCAGAATCAGTGGCTCCAATTAGAAAACATGAGATTATCTCCCAAAATGAAGAAACCCTTGTACACTGTTGTCAGAAATGTAAATTGGTTCAACCACTATGGAAAACAGTGTGGAGGCTCCTCAAAAAATTAAAAACAGATCTACCATATGATACAGTAATTTCACTTCTGGGTATATATTCAAAGGAAATGAAAAACAGGATATTAAAGAGGTATCTATGTCCCCATGTTCCTTGTAGCATTATCCACAATAACCAAGATATGGAAGTATAGTGTCCATCAAAGGATGAATGGATAAGAAAGATGTGATCACACATACACACACACACACACACACTGGAATATTATTCAGCCATGAGAGAGAAGGAAATCCTGCCATTTGTGACAACATGGATGGACCTCAAAGACATTATGCTAAGTGATATAAGTCACACAGAGAAAGACAACTGTTGTATGATCTCACTTATATGTAGAATTTTAAAAAGCCAAACTTGTGAAAACCGAGTAAAATGGTGTTTGCCAGAGGCTAAGAGGTGGTTACCAGGACAGATATTGTTTAAAGGTACAAACTTAAAACTAGTAGCAAATAAGTCCTAGAGATCTAATGAAGAGTATAGTGATTATAGACAGCAATACTGTATTATAATCATCAAACTTGCTAAGAGACTAGAACTTAATTATTTCAACCACTAGGAAGAAATGATAATCATGTGATATGATGAAGGTGCTAAGTATCGCTATAGTGGTAATCATATTACCATGGATAAATGTATCCCATCAACATGTTGAACACCTTAAATTTACACAATGTTGTATGTCAAATATATTTCAATAAAAAAATGCCTGTTAGAAAGCTGGCCCCAGAAAAGCAGCTGACAGAATAGCTTTCCAAAAGATTAGGAAATGTGGGCTGAAAAGGAGGCTTTGCCCCCAAGTCAGCACTCTTTATGGAAGGAGACACTTAGATCGTTCATGAATTGTTGCCGCCACTTCCATCTGCTGGTTCATCTGATCCCAACGAAGACGTTGCCAGCAACACAAGTCTCAAGGGAAAAGGAGATAAAGTGGCTGCACAGGCACTGGTCACAACATGGAAGTGAGAGGGTGTGGCCTGCCTAACCCCAACACCCCTCACCTGGGGCACCTGGGCTTGGCACCAGTGGGACTACTCTGCAAACCAGAGAGGGACAGAGACTTGTCAAAACTCACACAGCAAGCTCCTGACAAGCCTGGCTCCCTATCACAAAGCATGGTTGCCACCTTTGCAGGCGACCTCCTTTAGGTCCCCGTCCTGATCCTCAGTGCCCAGAGGCAACAGCAGGTACAGACACTTCTGGTCCTGTCCTTGATGGAACCCAAACCATCTTCCTGGATGCCCCTTGATTTTCAGCCAGAAAGAGCATGCAGGGCAGTGGCTGAGAGGTAGGCCTGGACAGGGGTGAGGGTGACAGCAATGAGCTGTGTGTCCTGGCCTCTGTCCAGTTTGGGTCTGTTGGGTGCAGTCAAGCAGTTCTGTGATTGTGATTGTATCCAGTTTCAGGCCTGCTGTAACTACAGCCCGGCTGGATTCTATCCTTCGACTTCCCAGCAAGCTTCATTGGGAGGGATAGAGAAAGAAACACTCCAAACCCAGCACTGCCCCAGAGGCTGGAGGGGCGGGCGGGACGGGAGTAGGGGTGGAGGCGACATCGACATCTGGTTTCTGACTGGAAAGCACAAGGAAGCCCCCAAATTCCAGATTCTTCAGCAGAGCAGGGGCATGGTTGCCTCCCCTCCCAGCAGTCCTCCGGTTCTAGAGGCAGCCTGGTCATAGGCAGCTAGAGTTCGCAGGGCCACCTGAAGGGCAATGGCCAGGGAAACTGAGATTCAGAGAGGAGCTGGAGAGAGCCACAGCTGGTCATCACAGCAACTGACCCACGAGAATTGATGCAGTGGCCTTAATGTGGTCATAAGCAGTGGGCTGTCAAGAATATGCACTCCCCAAACTTCTTAGAACACAGCCTCCATTTTTGCACTTCAGAACATATCTACAGGGGAAAGTGATTCAGAGTCTTCCTTGAGAAACATGAAGAGAGAATGATAATACCACTACTAACAGCATTCCTGTATCCTGTTCTTGTTACACTGTCCCATGACCCCTCCAGGGTTGCTTGTAAGGTGTTTGGCACTTAGTACGTGCTTAATAACTAAGAGTTCCATCTCCTTCTTCTACTGTGATGATGGTTTGCTCAAAAAAACTTCACAGCTCCTGGTTTGGGGTCACTAATTCTGTGGTTGTCTTTTTGAGGGGTGTTGCTGACATAGAGCAGAACCGTGTCCCCGAAGCATAGAGTGGAGCCATGACACACTTTCCCCTCTGGCAGCTGGGTAACCCCATCAGGAAGCTGGCATCATTGCAAAGAATGTGACTTCTGTTTTAAAATATGGCTGCACACTCTTTGATAATCACACATCAAGAGGTGGGTCTGTGTCCCCCTTTTAGGTCTAGGTGGTCTGTGGCTGCTTTGACCAAGGATAAGGAGAAGTAATACTGTGCGACTTCTGGAGTTGAATCACAGAAGGCTATGACACTTCACCTTGATTGTTGAAACACCTGTCGTTGGAGCCCTGACCTGCCATGTAAGAAGTTTCCTCACTCTAAGGCCACCATGCTGGGAGGAAGCCCAAGTCACATAGTTAACCATGCGTAAGCACTCCAGTTGACAGTCCCTACTGTGTCTGTGCCCCAGCCACCCCAGCACTGGTGACAGAGTGAAAATGCCCTCTTTTATGTGGACACTCCTGCCCCAGCTATTCCAGTTCCTAGCTGAGTCACACAAAACCCTTTGAATCTTCCCAGGAGAAGCACTAGACACTGCAGAATAGAGACAAGATGTTCCCACTATGCCCTGTTTGAATTCCTGACTCAACAAAACCTCTGAGAATCATAAAATTGCTGTTGTTTGAACCACAAAGTTTTGGGGTGGTTTTCTATGTGGTAATAGATAATTAGAATTATTGGACATTGGGTTCTGGGTCCAAGGCCTAACTCTGCCATGCGATATGTGAATCTCTTAGTTTCACTTCCCCAGGTCTGACAATTAAGTTCATGAACTCATCCTAGAAAAAGTGCTCACTACATACCTCATTGCTGAATAATCACTACGATCACCTTTGAAGTACTCCCCTTGGGAAGGTATGCACCAGTGCCAGTGCCTAATCCACCCTTCAAAGCAATTTTGGAACTCTGTTTCTGGAATGGCCATCAGAGCTATTGTTATATTATCCTTGATGTCCTGAATGTCATCAAAATTTTATCCTTTCAGTATTCCCTTTATCTTTGGGTAAGGAAAGAAGTCATTAGGGGCCAGATCAGGTGAGTAGGGAGGGTGTTCTAATACAGTTATTTGTTTACTGGCTAAAAACTCCCTCACAGAGAGTGCCCTGTGAGCTGGTGCATTGTCGTGATGCAAGAGCCATGAATTGTTGGTGAAAAGTTCAGGTCATTTTTTGTCTAACTTTTTCACACAGCCTTTTCAGCACTTCCAAGTAATAAACTTGGTTAAATGTTTGTCCAGTTGGCACAAATTCATAATGAGTAATCCCTCTGATATCAAAAAAAGGTTAGCAACATCATTTTGGCTCTTGATTTGGACTGATGGAAATTTTTTGGTTGCGGAGTTGGCTGACTTCCATTGTGCACTTCGACACTTTGTTTCAGGGTCGTATTGGTGCACCCATGTTTCATCACCAGTGATAACATGGCCCAAAACATCATCTTGCCTCTCCAAAAGGTCTTGGCAAATATCAACTCTCCTTTGCTTTTGTTCATCGGTGCGCTCTTTCAGGACCATTTTTGCACACATCTTTCTTATGCAAAGATTTTCAGTTAAGATTTTCCTCACTGTTTCTCTATCGAAGTTTACTTGGTCAGCTATGCTTCTGCTGATGATTTTGATGCACAATTCAATGAATTTTTGCAATTTTTCATCAGTTCTGCTCGTTACTGGCCACCCTGTATCAGTGACACATTCTCTTTATCAGTGACACATTCTCTCCCCTCAGAAAAACGTTTAACCCATTTCCTTCATGGCATTATCCCCATAAAGTTGGACTAACATGTCTCTGATTCACTTCCATTCTTACCAAGTTTAACAAGAAATTTAATGTTTGTTCATTGCTTTAATTCAAGCTCAGACATTCTTGCAACGGTACAAAAACATGCAACAACAATAATGTATGACACTCAGCAAGACACTGCCACATGTAGACACGAACACAGCTGTGAGACACTGATATACCAAGGTTATGAAACCTTACAGAGCTGTTTGTACAGTGCTGCCAATGTAAGCATATAGTGGCAAGTTCGCAACCTTAATTGTCAGACCTCGCAAAAGGATCTCAGTTGGTCATAAAATATACATGACAAATATAAGACCCCACCTCTTCCTCAGCCCTTTATGGGGAGACATTGGAAGTTGAGCATAACATTGCTCCCCACATTCATCCTCTGTATTTTTAAGTGAGCCCTCTTGGCAAGTTTATTATTTGGAATTGCTGAAAAGTCTGAGTGAAAAAGATAAAAACGACCTAAACTTTTCACCAACAATTCATGACTCTTGCATCATGTCAATGCACCAGGTTCACACGGCAATGTCTGTGAGGGAGTTTTTAGCCAGTAAACAAATAACTGTATTGGAACACCCTCCCTATTCACCTAATATCACATGGACTTGCCCTCAGTGGGTGTCCATGACACTCATTCTCAAGTGCACTCACTAGACACTGTGTAAGCCTGATACACAGGTACTATGTAGAGGGCCCCTTTTTGCCTCACTGTTGAGCTGGGGACATCTCATTTTATCTTCTCCAGTCCTCAAACTGGGATTACACTATCAGCATCCCTGGTTCTCAGGCCTCAGCCTCAAATTGAATTACACCAATGGCTTTCTTTGGTCTCCAGCTTACAGAGGGCAGACTGTGGGATTTCCAGTCTTCATAATCACATGAGCCAATTCCTCACTCTGTCTCTTTCTCTCTAGATAGAACCCTGAACTGAAATTTGAAAAATTAATTAGAGGGGTTCAGGGATTCAACAGCAGATTTGAAGAGGCAGAACAAATAATCAGTTGACCTGAAGATAGGGCAGTTGAAACAATTGTGTCTGAGAAACAGAAAGAAAAATCAATGACAAAAAGTGATCAGAACCTAAAGGACCTATGTGACATCATCAATTATTCTAAAAATTTAAGAGGAAGGAACACTTCCTAACTTATTTTATGAGGCCAGCATTACTCTGTACCAAATCCAAACAAAGATGCTACAAAAAAAGAAAACTATGGTCAACTATCCCTTATAAATATAGTTGCAAAAATCCTCAACAAAATACTAGCAAATAAAATTTATCAACATATTAAAATAATTATTACTATGACCAAGTCGTCTTTATCCCAGAAAGGTAAAGTGGTTCAACATATGAAAATCAATCAATGAAGTACACAAGCTTAATAGGGTTAAATTAAGGAGTGGGGGGAAACTCCACATGATCGCTCATTCAATGCAGAAAAATCCAATACTGTTTCAAGGTGAAAACTAGAAAGAAATAGAATTTTTTTTTAAATAGAAAAATTAGAAAAAGGTAGAATTTCCTCAACATTACAAATATCATATATGAAAAACCTACAGCTAAAATCAGACTCAAAGATAAAAGACTGAAACTTTTCCTCTAAAATCAGGAACAAGACAAGGATGCTCACTGTCACCACTTCTATTTAACATGGTACTGGCAATTCTGGCCAAGCAATCGGGCAAAAAACAAACAAAAAAGGTATCCAAATTTGAAAAGAAGAAGTAAAATTATTTCTTTTAAATTATGACATGATCTTATATGTAGAAAACACTAAAGAATCCACACATCAGGGGTGGACAGTTAGCTCAGTTGGTTAGAGTGTGGTGTTAATAACATGAAGGTTGCCAGTTCAATCCCCATATGGGCCACTGTGAGCTGTGCCCTCCTTAAAAAATAAAAAAAAGAAAGAAAAGAAGGAAGGAAGGAAGAAATAAAGAAAGAAAGAGAAAAAAGAAGAAAAACCGAATCCACACATCAGAAAAGCTGTCAGACCAAGGATGCTGAAAGGCCTGTGGTGCTTGGGACAGTCCCACATAGTGAAGAATTTCCCCACAAACATTGTTAATGTCGCACCTTCTAAAAATCCCTGTTGGAGCACTTAAAGATTAAAAACATCACAGAGTTTTATAAATGTAATGTTAGCACTAAGTGGTTAAAGTTGTGTTCAATTTTCTATTTCATTAAAAGGAATTTTATAACTAAAAAAAGAAAAGCTGTCAGAGCTAATAAATGAATTCAGCAAAACTGCAAGATACCAAATCAACAGGCCCAAATCTGTGGCATTTCTATGCACTAACAATAAAAAGAAAATTAAGAAAAAAATCCTTTTACAATAGCATCAAAAAGAATAAAATATTTAGAAATAAATTTAACAAAGGAGACTAAAGACTTGTACACTAAAAATTATAAAACATTACTGAAAGAAATTAAAGAAGGCATAAATGTAAAGATATCCATGTTTATAGATTGGAAGACTTAATATTGTTGAGATGACAATGCAAACAAAAGGGATCTACCAATTAAATGCAACCTCTACCAAAATCTTTACAGCACTTTTTCAAAAATAGAAAAACTCACCCTAAAATTCACATGGAGTCTCAAATAAGTCCAAAGAGCCAAAACAATCTTGAAAAATAAGAGCAAAGCTGGAGGAATCACAGTTCCTAATTTTAAAATTACTAAAAATACAGTAATCTAAACAGTGCAGTATGGCAAAAGGACAGACATATAGACCAAAGGAACAAATTAGAGAGCATAGAAATAAACCCTTGGATATATGGTCAAATGATTTGCAACAAGGGTGCCAAGACCATTCAATGAGGTAAAGAGCTTTTTCAACAAATTGTACTGAGGAAACTGCATATCCACACGCAAAAGAATGAAGTTGGACTCTTACTTTTCACCATATACAAAAATTAACTCAAAATGACTCAAGAGTTAAACATAAGAGCTTAAAACTATAAAAGTCTTAGAAAAAAACATAGGGAATAATCTTCATGACATTGATCTGGCAATGATTTCTTTGGATGTGACAACAAAAGTGCAGACAACAAAAGAAAAACAATAAATTGTATTCATCAAAATTAAAAACTTTTTTGCATCAGAGGACACAGTCAGGAAGAGTGAAAAGACAACCCACAGAATGGAAGAAAATATTTATATTTGATTAGGGATTAATATCCAAAATATAAATAACTCCTACCACTCAACAATGAAAATCAAACAATTCAATTCAAAAATGGACAAAGGACTGACTAGACATTTTCTTCAAAGACATGCAAATGGCCTACAACTGCATGAAAAGATGCTCAATATCATTAGTCATTAGGTAAATGCAAGTCAAAACCACAATTAGATACCACCTCACACCTACTGGGATGGTTGTTATTAAAAAATTGAAAATAGCAAGTGTTGGTGAGGATGTAGAGAAATTGGAACTCTCACATATTGCTCATGGGAATGTAAAATGATCTAACTGCTATGGAAAACAGTATAATGACTCCTCAAAAAGTTAAGCAGAATTACCATATGACTCAGCAATCCCACTCCTAAGTATATACCCCAAAGTATTAAAAGCAGAGACTCAAACAGATATTTGTACAACTATGTTCATAGCAGCATTATTTACAATAACCAAAAGGTGGAAACAACTCGTGTCCATCAACATATGAATAGATAAACAAAACATGATACGTAAATACAACAGAATATTACTCAGCCATAAAAAGAAATAAAATTCTGACACATACTACAACATGGATGAAACTTGAAGACATGATAAATGAAATAAGCCAGACATAATACAGTACATATTATATGATTGTATTTATATGAAGTTCCCAGAATAGGCAAATTCAGACAGAGGGTAGAATGGTGGTTACTAGGGGCTGGCAGAGGGAGAAATGGGGAGCTATTGCTTAAAAGTTTCAGAGTTTTTGTTTTGGATGGATGATGAAAAAAATCCTTTCTTGAGGTAGATAGTAGTGATAGTTATACAACACTGTGCGTATACTTAATCCCACCACTTAATTGTACACTTAAAAATTATTAAAATAGTAAATTTTATGGTATGTATATTTTGCCTCAATAAAAACATAGCCAGAAAAAGAAAGGTAGGGAAAGAAGGGTGGATGGAGGGAGAGAGGAGGCAGGAAAAGAGGGAGGGTGAGTGGGTGGGTGAGTGGATGGGAGGGAGAAGGAAGGAAGGGAGAGAGAGGGGGCGAAGGAAGGAAGCTCAATATTCTGGCCAGACTGGCTGCTCTGGGGCCTGACTATGCTGGGTGACTGGACTTGCGCCTTTCCGGATCCAGCCTCTATACAAATCAACCTCTTAATGCTAGATATGCTCACTCCCAAAATAAACAGAAAGATATTTTAATCCCCAGAGGGAAGATGAGAGGAAAGTGTCCCCAATTTTCACAATGTTAATTCTTCAGGTGAAGGGAAAATGATCATTCTATTTCCGGATGGGAATCCTAGCATTTCACAAGGGGACTCTATTTTTTAAGACTCTAGAACTAGCCAGGGTGTGAGTTAGTAGTCATCAATAACCATTGCATGAGAATCACCAAGTCATAACTAATCCTCCTGCATCGTGAACCAGGAAGGGTGGGGATGGGGACAGTGTTTGCCCAGTGTTACAGACAAAGAACTCCCAGCTCAGAGAGGCACTGGATTTGTTCCAGGTCTCATGGGTATGGTACATGGAAGAGTCTAGAATGGAATGCAGGTCTGCCTGAATATTTCCTCCCGGTTTCTAGGAATAGAAAGGAGGCTTCATGAGGCCAGAGGCAGAAGAAATGCTGGATTTGCAAACAGAAGGTTTAGCTCCAGTCTTTGCTCCTGGCCCATTGTGTGTGTTGGTCCAGCAATCCCATTTCTCTGAGCCTTGTTTTCCTCATCAGGAAAAGGAGGACAAGAGTCCCCCTCTCCCAGGAGCTTGTTGCTGCGATTTGCTTCAGGTGAGTGCTTGAGTCGCTGCGATGTAGAGCTTATATGACTCATCTAGGTTTTCGGTGGCTGGTCCAGTTATCTTCTGTGTGCTTGAGGTGGGTACCCCGAAAGAGGTGGGTTCCCTTGGTCTGATTTATTTTCCTTCTGGAAATGTTACGATGGAAGTGTGATGAAGTAGGCTCCCCAAAGTGGAGTGAACACCCATGAGGAAAGATGTGAGACTTCTAGCTGGACAAACAGCCACTTGGTAGCAGCATACAAAGGTGATTTCTTTTCTGGAGAGGAATAAGGCTAACAATCCTTTGAAGACCTCAGGAAGCCTGATGACCTTTGGGGAAAGAAGGCAGAGAAGCAGGAGAGCTTGAGTACCCTCTGGAAAGCCACTGAGGAAATTCTGTGAGCAAATGTGAGCACTGGCTTTGGGCCAGCCACATCCTTCCCTCACTAGCTGTGTGACTTTGTTCAGGCCACCTCCCCTCTCTGAGCCTCACTGGCTTCTTAGTCCAGATACCACCACCTTCTCCTCAGCCCTTAGAACAAAACCTTCCCGATCTGGCAGACAGAAATGGAGTAGATGGCCCTGAGTGTGGTCAGACTTCCATGTGGGGGCAGCTTCCACCCACCAACAATGTAATTCCTTGCGTGTAGGGGTTAATTATTCAGCAAGTGCATTATGAACACCTACCACTCCCAAGCTCAACGACCAGCATTGGATGCAAAGGTCCATACTGGGTAGCAGTGCTTCATATACCAGGTGGCTGAGTCTCAGAGCCTTTCCTTGGAGCAAGAGTTCACAGCAGTGGGGAGACTCAGAGGCAGGAGCCCTGAGAGGCCCCTGGGGACAGCAAATGTCAATGCCAGAGTGGTCATACGAGCGAGTGAATGCACCAAGGGAAACTGAAGCAAAATGGTGAGGCTCTGCCCCCAAATAAAGCTGCTGCTCAGCTCATCCACTGGTTGCCATGGGGGAGCTTGGGCCTCATGTGGCCAGAGCTCCTAATTTTTTCTAGAAAATCCAGAGATCCAGATACCTACGTGCAATGTCTAATGCAGTCAGGATTGTCTTGTTCTACTGCAGTATCAAATAGTCCCAGATCTCAGTTGCTGAAAACAGCAGAGATTTCTTCTTGCATATCAGTATGCAGGCTACACAGAACCTGTCTGTAGGTAGGATGAGGCCCAGATGGCAGGGTTGTGTCCTGGGACTGTGAGCCAAATAACGAGAGGTGCTGGAGGCCAGAAGTGACAGAAAGAAGCCAGCCCCATGCCAGCACCTGGAAGGACTGGCAACGCCATCACCCACGCTGCCCATGCCATTGCTCCCGTTTACTTAAGGTGGTTTCTCTCTCAAAGCCTCCACTCCTCAAGTCAGCCCAAATCACTGCTTCATTCCTGCCCTTTGACCTTTATGTCTGCGATGTCCCATTGCCGCTGTCTCCCAACCCAGCCTGTATAGTCCCCAAGAAGAATTGGCACTGTCCCAGTTCCAGGCCCACAGGACAGGTATTCAGTAGATTATTTGAAGAAACAAATGAATGAGCATGTGGTATCTTCATTTCCCAGATAAAATTACTTCAGCCATCATTGCTGCCCATTTACACATGTCAGTACAGCGACAAGTACTGGCCTAATAAAAAGTGGCCAGGTACAGGGAGATTCCTGTGTAGCAGAAACTGCTCTCATTCAGTCCTCATGGCAACCCTTGAGATTGGCACTCAGGTATCATTGCTCCATCTACAGATGGGGAAAGTGAGGCATGGAGGTTAAGAGATTGTCTGTAGCTGCGTCTACTACTGGGGGTTTTGTCCCTCCCACCTCCAGGCTCAGAATCCCACCTGGGGCTCAGATTCCTTCACCCCCACTTGAAAGCTCCCAGTGCCCTGGGTGCCTGCAGGGGAAACCCAGCTCCCAGGAGACAGGCCAGTGCCGAGAGGACGTTTACCCAGCTGTGCCCTTTCCCCCCTACACTGTCCCTGTCGATTTCCCTAATGGCCACCATGTCCTGGACATCTTCTGGGGGACAGATTCACCCTGCGCTGGAGAGAGGCAGCATCTCCTTCTGTAGATGAGAAAACCAAGGTCACAGGGACAGCAAATGTGGAACCATATTCCAGCCACATCTCTCTGGACCACAGCCCCTAGGGGAGGCCTTTGAGTAGGACCACTGCACCACAGAGGACAACTGATTTGACAAGGAGGGAGTGAGTATCTGTTAGAATTTTTTAAATTGTGGTAAAATATACTAAACATAAAATTGATCATTTTAACCATTTTTAAGTGTATAGCTCAGTGGCATTAAGGACATCCACATTGTTGTACAAACAACATGTCCATTCATCATCTCCAGAACTCTTTTATCTTGAAAAATTGAAACTGCACCCATTCAAAACCAACTCCCCATTCCCCCTCCTCAGCCCCTGGCTCCCACCATTCTAGTTTCTGTCTCTATGAGTTTGACTATGCTAGGTCCCTCATATAAGTGGGATCATGTACTATTTGTCTTTTTGTGACTGGCTCTTTCACTTAGTATGGTGTTCTCAACTTCATCCATATTGTGGCATGTGTCAGGATTTCCTTTGTAAATGCTGAGTAATATCCCATTGTATGAGTATACCACATTTTGTTTATCCATCATTCATCGTTGGACACTTGGGTTGCTTTCACATTGTAGCTACTTGTGAATAATGCTGCCGTGACATGGGTGTACAAAAATCTCTTCGAGTCTCTGCTTTCAATTCTTTTGGGTGTTTACTCAGAAATAGAATTATTGGATCATATGGTAATTCTATTTTTAATTATTTTAGGAAAAGAGATATATGTTTTAAAATGACATTTTTAGTAACTCATGTTGATTATAAAAAAGTGAAAAGAAGATAGTAAAGAAAACCAAAACTGACTCTTCAACACTGCAGAAGGAACCCACTATTAACATATATGAATGTGGTTTCCTCTGGGGGTGTCAGCATGCTTCCACCCCATCGCTCAAGTTCCCCGATTTGTTCACTGTCTTATTCTCAAGCTGTACACCCCAGGCTCAGTTGGACCCTACGACGTACCTAACCCCAATAGGTGGACATTGGGAAGAGCGCCCCCTGGCTGCAGGATGACAAACCAAGCCCTCCCTAGGTGGATACCAGGGCTTCATGAGGTTGCAAGCCCTCAGAGTCCAGGTCCTTGGTGCCCCCACGCCAGCTTCCCTCTCCCTCTCTGCTCCCCACCCAGGTGAAGCCCCAGGCCCTGGTGCCTCGCAGGTGCTGGGGGCCCAGCCTCTCAGCCTCCCAGCAACTCCAGAGTCATCTAGAGAATGTATTCGAGCTTCATGTGGAGTTGAGTTTCTTTTGGCAAACGCTGGAGACTGACAAAAATACTCACGTCAAAACATTTCTGGGGCAAAATTTATGAAAGCATTTGAATTTGGCCTGGGCATTTTTTTTCCTTTTTCCCTCTCCCCCTCCCCCTTGTCCCAAGTGGGGGGCGGGGGGAAGAGATAGAGTCCAGATGTTGGTGGGAATTACTCTCTCCCTCCCCCAAGCCCCTCTGGCCAGAGGGATGTCGGAATCAATGGCTGCTGTGTCCACTGAGCACAGAGGCCGTGCGCCGAGCCCGGGGCTCTCCCGTGTGAGCGCCGAGGAAGTGCCCCGGCCTGGAGTTTGCCCCCTAACCTCGGGGTCTGGGGTAATTGTCTGCAGAGGCAGCCTGGGGCTTGGCGGGCCATAATGATTTAGGCAGGATCTATTTCACTTCAAGCCTTTTCTACTCCGAAGAGGCCTAATCGAAAGTAATCTGAAAATTAGGGAAAATAAAAACCATGCCCACCGTTACATAAATACCCATTTCCTCGCATCGGCTGCTCGAAATCACCTCATTCCAGAGCAATGTGATGTTTCCCTGATGGCAAGGCCGAGCCCTGGGGGCCTTTTGATCCACACCGCCAGCCCGCTGCTCCCTGACAGGATTGGAGAAGAGGGTGGGGGATCCAGAGAAGAGAGTGGGAGCAGGAGGGGGAGGGGAGCACTGCCACCAAGGCTGGCCTTGGCACTGACTGGGCCAGGCCCTGCACACTTCGAATATGGTCTAAGTGTGGGAAAGGACAGACAGTTGGGCTTGTGGTGGCCTGATAGGACTTTCATTTACTCCTAGGTCCCATTTCTTACTCGTGACTCAAAAGGCCCTCATGACAGCTCCTGGTGACCTCTCCGCTCACCCCCTTTCCCTCTCCTCCTGAATCACTCCTTTCGTCCCCCAAATGCTCCTAGCCCAGACCCACCCCAGGGCCTTTGCACAGCTGTTCCTGATGCCTGGAGGGCCCTTGCCCAGGTCTGCACTCATCTCAGGCCTCTCCATTGCCATCTCAGATGGAATGTCACTTTCTCAGAGTGGCCTTCTCTGACTCTCCTTGTCACAGGGCCCCTCCTCCTTGCACCCTCACCTCATCCCACTTGAGCCTGGCAAGTCCTTACTGGTTTCTTGTCTCTGGAGCCTCGTCCCAGAGCTCCAGGGAATAGGACTTTACATCCAGCTTGGTCACCACGAGTTGATAGCACTGCCGGCAGAATGAAGAAGTTTCTTATGCAACAAGGAAGTTCCATGGTTTACAAAAGAAGAGGGGGCTGTGGGGCTAGAGAGGAAACCAGGTCAAATCCTGCCTGCACCGCCCACCTACCTTCCCATGGGCCAGGGTGGCCACGTCATGAGCAGGCTAGGGGCAGGGGGTGGAAAGGCAAAGCTCCCAGGTGGCCGTCCAGCACAGTAAAGGGTGGTGCTCAGCGTGGCTGTAAATCCTCTGGAGTCCCATCAAGGAATGGAATCTCCCCTTGGATGTGCTGGGCCTGTGATGAAAGAAGCTTTTGGATGGCTGTGGAAGTCCCTAGCCATTCAAGCCTCTAAGTCAGGCTTTGTTTGAAATGTATGGACACCCTCTCTCGGCCATGTCAAGTGCTGGGCATGGAGATGTGCCTGAGAGCCAGATTCTGTGTGTCCTTGAGAAGTTGACTCTCCGTGTCTTTGCTGCGTCAGCCATTCGAGTCCAACCTGGGACCCACGGCAGAGCCTCTGCCCTCACTGGGCAGGTGGACGTGCCAGGATGAAGTGCTCTTGGGAGCAGTCCTCAACCAGCGACTGACAGCGGTGGTGGGTACATGCCTCAGGTCACTCAGGTGGGGAACCCAAGGACCAAATCTTACACAGGCGCCCTCAAGGGTAGCTGGCCAGGTAATACACTCTTTGCTGGGCTCCTTCCTTCCCTGCCTCACCTTCTCCTCCCACCCCCTGGCATTTCCTGGGGCTCCACACAACCATACTGCTGTACTTGAACACTTGTCTTGGGTCTGTTTATGGGGGGACCAGCCCCTCTAGGCCCTCATCTCCTCACTGAGACGAGAGACAATTCTTGATGGTGACAGATGATGGCACCTTCATTAGCCAAGGTGAAGGGCAGGGACTGCCACAGCCACTCTCCACCCAGCTGGGAGATCAGCTATTTGTCCTTAGCACAGAAATCTAGCTGACTTGCATTTTGCTCTCAGCAACATTTATAGCAAGAATGGGGCTGGAGTCAAGACTGCTCCCCAAGCCCTGTGCACCCTGGGCTGTTGAGACCCCAGGACATTAGAGTGCCAGGGGCTCGGCTCAGCCAGGGACTCCAGGCAGATCAGTCTCTGAGTGCAGAGTCTCTGAGTGCACATCTCAGACTGGGGGCCATGGGCCAACTCTCACAGCTGGCTGTACCCATAGTTTTTCGAGGGGGTCAGAATGGCCCCCACTCCAGGGCTGACCTGAGGGACAGAGCCCTGGCTGGGGAGTGCATATGACATTTCTGGAACCATAATTATGGTGATAACTCACATCCATTGCATGCCCAGAGGAGCTAAGAGTTTCACACACATACTGTGCTTACCCCTCACCACAGCTCTACAAGTTCTAGAACAGCCCCCATCTTTGTACAGATGAAGAGACTGAAGCACTAAGAGGTCAAATGACTGCGTGGAGCCAGCACTTGGCTGAGTCTGGTTGTGTGATGCTTGGCTCCGGCAGTTCCTTTTCTGCCACACAAGGACAGGTCTCTGCCGCCCCCGCCCCCCCCC
>NW_017732133.1:290384-321506 GCF_001890085.2 Hipposideros armiger | reverse complement strand
CCCCCCCTCCACCCCCGCCCTGTCCCTGCCATCTGCCCAATTCACTCCCCTGGTGACACGGTGCGAGGCCCGTCTTCCTAGGTGCTCAGCAGAGATGGAGGAAAATGCTTTGGAAAAGGGAGGACCCACTGCAGGCCTGGGAGCTGGGGGTTGTGGGGGGAGGGCAGAAGCTTTCAGTCTCAGGTGGAGGCTGGACTAGGGGGCCTTGGAGTCCTCTGAGCCCCGGGTTCCATGGGACTGTGCCCCCCAGGGAGAATGGGACTCTTTCAGAGGCCCTTGCTTGGGTCATTCACAAGCCCTTCCCGCCCCTCCACCACATACACACTGCTGTCACACCTAAGCCTTTGTGTTTGCCCCACCAAGAGCACTTTGTCACTAATTTTACCATCTCCCACCTGGCCAGCCACCATCCTGAGCTCCCTCAGGCTGGACCAAGGCCTCGTTTCCTGGCAGCCCATGTGGTCACATGCACCTCCATGTCAGGGTCCCCACCAGCATGTGGCCCTTAAGGACTCACCACTGGGTCAGAGTGATGCCCAGCGCGGGGCCTGGCACCAACAGCAGCTGGGGAATGACAAGTGAATGAATGGGTGCAGTGAAGGAGTGCATGACACGGGCTGCACACTCCTTCCTCCGACTTTTCAGTCAGTGTGTGCAGGGACATGAACACAGGGCTCTTGCGAGACCGTTCACTCAGTGCATGCTTGCCCCTTCCATCCCTTTTCATGTGCTCAGTGGGCCCTTTGCCTGCCTGTGAGGGACATCGCTTCGTCCATGCTTCTCCACATCCATCCTGTAGTCATTTCTGTTTCTACTCAGGAAACTGGTGCTGTGTCCAGCTCTTGATATGGGGTCTATGGCAAGGTGGCCTGGGCTCCGGGAGACTGAGTGGGGTCCCCGTGTTGGTCGCCATCCTACGCCTGGAAATGAGTCTCTGTTTAGAGGTCCTTGGTGATGCCCCCTGTGCTCCTCTAGGCCAGGGGCCTCCCAGTAGCAGAAACTAGCCCTGGAGGGTCCCACAGAAGCCTCAGCCCTTTCCCTGGACATTGCTGTGCTGAGCTGTATGAACTCCAAATCCATCCATCTATTGTATATGAGGGCTTGGGTTGAATTGTCCATTTAATCATACTGCCCCCAGGCCAATGGTTTCCACAAAGACAGACTCCAACACAGAGTTCAGACAAGGTCCATCTGGTGAGGGCAAGAGGCACACACATCCTGCTGGGAAGATTCTGGAAGGTTGTGAAGTCAGAGAAAGTCATCCTGCTGGGAGCTTTGGGAAGCCTGCTGTGAGTTGTGGCAGGAGCACTGAATAGGAATGCAAATGGAAGGTCCTCCTGTGGAGGGGACAGGTGTGCTGAGCGGGCTGAGGGTGGGCATCATGGGAAAGGCCAGCCCTTGTGGTAGGTGGGGCAGGCCCGTTGGGTGGACCAGCATGAGTGGGGCTGGAGGCTGGACACCATCAGGGAGCCAGGCAGGGAGCTGCTCAGACCTGAGCGGAGTTCAGGAAGGCTCCCCAAGACTAGATTTCAGGGATCAGAGTTAACTAGGAGAGACAGTGCACCCAAAAGCCAGAGGCCCCAGGAAGCTGGGAGTTCCCTTTCCCCACAGAGAAAACCCTGTCAGAATACCCACTTCTCTGTCTGGGGTGAGAGACCAACTGGCATGTCTTAGACCCTTGAAGCGTTGGGGGGTGGGTGCTGTGGGGTGGGCAGCTCCCAGGAGCACTGGGTGTTTACCCGCAGTAGTCGGAGAGAGAAGGCATGTGAAGGCTCCCCAAGCAGAGCTGGTGTTCTGTTGCAATTAGCCCTAAGCCTGGTGTTTACATGGGGGTTTTACAGAGAATTCAAAGCATATCTTCCTGTTGCTTTGGCAGTGAAGGCGTATCAAGTGAGTGTTCAAAAGGGCCGAACTGCATTTGCAAAAATAAAAACCAAATGGTTGAGTAATTTCCACCAGAGAAGGACTTACTCTGGCAATTGCACGGTCTATTTAGCATGTTTTCATAAAACCTTTTAACGAATCAGCCCTGAACCCCGCACCAGGCCCACCCCACTTGTCAGGCTTGCATTTCCTGATGTGGCCAGGTATGGCTGCCGGGGAGACTGAACGCAAGTTTCTGTCCCACATGGAGCAGAAGTCACCAGTGTCCTTCAGGACAGGCCCTGGGGAGGTGACAGGTCTCCTGTGCACAGAGCCATGACACTGCGCTAGCTGTGGATGGAGGTCTCGCTCAAAGGAAGTCCCAGGGAGTAGGAAACAAAACAATAGGTCAGTTCTGTGACACCATAGGAACACTAAGGGACCCACAGGATACCCAACTCAGTCTGGGGAATCATGGAAGGCTTCCTGGAGGAGGAAGTGCCTAAACCAGACACTGGAAGAAAGAATTAAGAGTGGACAGACCAGGAGTGAAGGAAGGCCTTTTGGGAGGAGAGTGCCCTCCCAAACATAGTCCTAGATGGTCTGTGGGTTATATGTTGTTGCCCAAAGGAGACAAGGGGAACAATGCTTTCACATGGAAGATTCCATTCTGGAAGCAAACAGTGAATCATTCACCCAAGCAGGGATGTTGGAAGGCACTAAAGGGGTATGACATCAGCCTCAGATGAGGGGGAGACACAGAAGGTGTTTTCAAGTCAACCTTAGTTAATTATGTACCATGAAACTTACCCATTTTGTGTGTACAGCTGAATGCATTTTGACCCCCAGCTCAGCCAAGCATTTCCATCACCCTGGAAAGTTTACTCCTGCTCCTTGGTCCCCACCCTGCCTCACCCCACACTGGCCTCAGGCAACCATGCTTCTGGTCACTGTAAGGCTAGCTTTGCCCGCTGGAGAATTTCACACCCCATATACTATATACAAGTATGGGATGTGACTCGTATGTTGGGCTTTGACTCAGCAAATGGCTTTGAGATCTGTCCCTGGGGTGGCGAGTGTCTTTGCTTCACTCCTCTCATTGCTGTGAGGGATTCCATGGCATGGATACACCAGAGTTCATGTGTCCATTCACCTGTTGCTAGATATCTGGGCTGTTTTCAGGTCAAGGAAACTGTGGCCAGGTTTGTGTGTGGCCATAGGCTTTCACTTCTCCTGGGTAAGTGCTAAGAACTAGGAACCTTGGTTGGGTCTTATGGTAACTGTGTCTAGCTTAATAAGAAAGTACCAAAACATGTCACCCAGTGGGGTCCATTTTATACTGCTACCTGTTGCCCCACTTTTCAGTTGACACCCCAGTTCCAGTTGCCCCACTTTTTCTTCAATAGTGGTATTGTCCTTCATTTTAATTTTAGTGTTCTAATGGATACTTAGTGAGTGGTATCTCATTACAGCTGTGATTTGCATGGTCTCATTATTGAGTTGTTAGAGTTTGTCATGTGTTTTGGATATACAAGTCTTATTCAGATTTTTTCCTCCTCTGAACTTCGGCTTGCCTTCCTTTTTAAAATTTATTTTATTTTATTTTTAAGAGTTTTATTAAAATATAGCTAACATGCAATATTATATTAGTTTCAAGTGTACATCATAGTTATTCAACAGTACCCACCTAGCACTATGCAGAGTTATTACCATATTATTGATTTTATTCCCTATGCTAAAGAAGTGATCACCATAAGTCCAGCAACCATCTGAAACTGTACCACACTATCACAATATTATTGATTCTTCTCCCTTTTTTAGATTTAGACTTGACTTCAATATTAGTTTATATTAGTTTCAAGTGTGTGGCATTGTAGTTAGGCATTTATATAATTTAGGAATTGATCCCCATGACTAGTACCACCTGGCATTATACATAGTTATTACCATATTATTGATTATATTCCCTATATTGTACATCCCCATGACTATTTTGTAACTACTAATTTGTATTTCTTAATCCCTTCACCTTTTTCGTGCTGCCACCAGCCCCCCTCCCATCTATTACCTCATATATCTAGTACCCATCTGACATCATACATAGTTACTACAATATTATTGACTATTTTTCTTATGCTATACCCTACATCCCCATGACTACTGTGTAACAACAAATTTATTTCTGAATTTCTTCCCCTTTTTACCCATCCCCAATCCCCCTCCTATCTGGCAAAATGTTCTCTGTATCTATGAGTTTGTTTCTGTTTCATTTGTTTATTTTGTTCTTTAGATTCCACTTATAAGTGAAATCATATGACATTTGTCTTTTGCTATCTGACTTACTACACTCAGCACAGTACCCTCGAGATCCATCCACATTGTCACAGATGATAAGATTTTGTTCTTTTTTTGATGACTAATATTCCATTGTATATTATCCTTTCATCCATTCAGGAACACCCAGATTGCCTTCATATCTTGGCTATTGTAAATAATACTGCAACAAACATATAGATGAGCACATCCCCTCGAAGTAGCATTTTGGGTTTGTTCAGATAAATACCCAGAAGTGGGATTACTAGGTCCTTCTTTGTCCCTTGTTATAGTCTTTGTTTTAAAGTTTATTTTGTCTGGTATAAGTATTACTACCCCAGATTTGTTTGTTTGTTTGTTTGTTTGTTTGTGTCCATTTTCATGAAATATCATTTTCCATCCCTATATTTTCAGTCTGTTTGTGTCTTTCAATCTGAAGTGAGTCTCTTGTAGGCAGAATATGTAAGGGTCTTGTTTTCTTATCCATTCAGTCCCCCTGTCTTTTGATTGGAGCATTTAATCCATTTACAATGAAACTAATTGTTGATAGGTATGTAATTACACGTATTGCCATTTTATTACTCATATTTTTAATCTTTTTTTATCTTAAAGAAGTCCCTCTAAGATTCCTTGTAACACTGGTTTGGTGGCAATGAACTCCTTTAGTTTTTTCTTGTCTGGGAAGCCCTTTATCTGTCCTTCAATTCTAAATGATAGCTTTGCTGGGGGAGAGTAATTTTGGTTGTAGTTCCTGGCTTTTCATCACTTTGAGTATTTCCGGCCAAGTCCTTCCTGCTTGCAAAATTCTGTTGAGAAATCAACTGACAGTCTTATGGGAGCTCCCTTTTAGGTAACTGTTCGTTCTTTTTTTTTCCTTGCTGCTTTTAAGATTCTTTGTCTTTAACCTTTGGCATTTTAATTATGATGTGTCTTGGTATGGGCCTCTTTGGGTTCATCTTGTTTGGCACTCTCTGCTCTCCCTCGGCTTCTATATCTACTTCCTTTACCAGGTTAGAGAAGTTTTCAATCATTATTTCTTCAAATAGGTTTTCAATTCCTTGCTCTCTCTCTTCTCCTTCTGGCCCCTATAATGTGAATGTTGGTACACTTGAGGTTATCCCAGAAGCCCCTTAAACTCTCCTCAATTTTTTTTCTTTTTGCTGTTCTTATTGGGTGTTTTCTGCTACCTTATCTTCTACATCACTGGTTCAATCCTCTGCTTCATCTAATCTACTGTTGATTCCCTGTAATGTATTTTTCATTTCCGTTATTATATTCTTTATCTCTGACTAGTTCTTCTTCATGTTTTCTATCTCCATTTTTATATTTCTTATCTCTTTGCTGAAGTCCTCACTGAGATAATTAAGCGTCCTCTTAGTGTTTGGATATCCGCATCTGGTAGATCGCTTGTCTCCATTTTGTTTAGTTCTTTTTCTGGAGCTTTGTTCTGTTGTTTTATTTGGGACATGATTTTTTGTCTCCCCATTTAGGTTGTCTCTCTGTGTTTGTTTCTATGTATTATATTAGGTAGGGCTGCTATGTCTTCTGGTTTTAGTAGAGTGGCCTTATGCAGTTGGTGTGCTGTGGGGTTCAGTGACGCAGTCTTCCTGGTCACTTGAGCTACGCACTCCAGGTGTGTCCCTTGTGTGGGATTGTGTGTGCCCTCCTCTTGTAATTGAGCCTTGGTTTCTATTTGCATATCAATGGGAGGGATTTACCCTCAGGCTTATTGGTTACAAAGACTGGCTGTGACTACAATGGAGGAGTTGTGAGGCAGGGGCTGACCCTACACAGCAAGATCTGCCTCAGCAGGACTTTGGTGCCTGCCCAATCCGCCCCTTGGCTATGTCATTCTTGGAAGTGGCTGGGTGATGTTCTAGCTCATTTCAAAGCTGGCCACTGGAGGCACCAGCCCCAGGACCACCTTGGAGGGGACCCGCTGTAAGTCAAGTTCAGTTGCAGCCTGTGTCCCACCCAGGGCCACCTGGCAGGGGCCACAAAGAAATCCACAGATGGCTGCCACTCATGCCATGCTTGGAAGTGCCTCGAGAGGCCAAGCTTCAAACCAAGGCTGGCTGCCACTAGTGCTGGACTTAGGACTGCTTAGCCTGATGTACAGGACATG
The DNA here is from genome assembly GCF_001890085.2 of Hipposideros armiger. Taxonomy (NCBI): domain Eukaryota; kingdom Metazoa; phylum Chordata; class Mammalia; order Chiroptera; family Hipposideridae; genus Hipposideros; species Hipposideros armiger. The sequence continues at coordinate 315,205 of NW_017732133.1, read as the reverse complement.
TCAAGCCAGGCGCTGCTTGTATGGTTTCCAAGAACCTTTGAGAGACCCTAGGAAAGTCTGCAGCATGAACTAAGGTAGGCGATTTGTACAAAAAAGCCACTGGAAGTGGCTTGGGTGTGCCTGAAAGTTGGGTGGGGCATGGCAAATGAAAGGCCAGCTTGATAGAGACTCAGATATGGCGACTGCCTGCATCTGTATGCTGGGAATGTGGAGGGTTCAACAAAGAAACAATGGCTTCCACCAGTTCTTTAGTCTAGGAGAAAGCTGCCCCTCCAGCCCCTGACAGACAACTCAGTTCCCCACTCTTTCAGCTGCCTTTCCAGCTGCTGCGCCAGCACTGGAGCTCAGAGCCAGTGATTCTGACAGAAAGTTCGTGTGCAGTCTCTTTAAGAGGAGCGGCTGGGACTCCAGCTGCTCCCCCCCTCTCACTCAGTCACCATCTCCACTGATTTTCACAGCCAGAAATTATGGGGACCTCTTTCCCTGGCACTGGAACCCTACGTTGGGGTTGGGCTGGGTCCTCTTGCTCCTTGGACGGGAGGACCTCCACAGCCTAGATATCCCTCCTGAGTTTTAATGATCACATGCGGGTGTGGGACCAGCCTGTTCTGTGTCTCTGCCCCTCCTGCAAGTCTTGAGGTGGCTTCTTCTGCATGTCCTTGGTTGTAGCGCTTTGGTTCAGCAAGATTTTAGGTGACTCTCAATGAAGGCTACCCTGTAGTTTAGTTGCAACTTTGATGTGGTCATGAGAGAAGGTGAGCACAGCGTTTATGTATTGCGCCATCTTGACCGAAATGCCTCCTTGCCTTTCTTTTTTAACTTTTTTATTTTGAAATAATAGTAGTTTCAAAGCAAGTTGGTGGAAAAAAGTGTGCAGAGGTTTTATACATACTTCACACTGCCTCCCCTGCAAGGCTAACATTGCAGAAAAACAGTGTGATATCAAAATAAGCAGATTCACATTGCTACAATCCACGAAGCATCAGATTCCTCCAGTAATCCATGTACTCATGTGTGTGTGGTCATATGTGCATGCAGCTCTATGCAGTTTTATCATGTGTAGCTTAATGTAACCATCACCAGGATCAGGACACTCAAATATTTCATCTCCACCAGGCTCCCTCAAGCTGCTCCTTCACAGCTACTCTTACCTCATCCTTAACCCCTGGCAACCACTAATCTGTTCTCTGTTTTGTTTCTGTTATTTAATAAATGCTGTATACGAGTAAAAGAAATCAATCACACAGTATGTGTTCTTTTGGAACTGGATTTTTTTTTTTACTCAGCATAGTTCCCTGGAAACTCATCTACATTTCTGTGTACATCAGTATTCATTCCTTTTTCTTGTATTCTGTGGTGTGGATGGACCACAGTGTTTCCACCTTCGCTCATTGAAGGTCATTGGGCTTTTTGCAGATTTTAGCTATTATAAATAAAGTTGATATGAACATTCCTGTCCAAAGTTCTGAGTGAAAATAAATTTTCATTTTCTAGGATAAATTCTCAAGAGTGTAATTGCTGGGTCTTCTAATAATTCCATTAGTAGGTTTAAAAGGAACTGCCCAAATATTTTGCAGAGTGTCTGCACCTTTCTACTTTCTGACCAGGAATGTGTGAGGGATCCAGTTTCTCTGCATCCTCATTTGGTGTTGTCACAAGTTTTTGCTTTAGCTGTCCTGACACGTGTGTAATAATATCACATTTCCCTGCTGGTTACTGGAGCTGAGTATCTTTTCACAAGTTTATTTGCCATCTGTGTATCATTTTCCATGAAATGTCTGTTCATATATTTCATAATGGAATTGTTTTTTACCGTTAGGTTTTGAGAGGTCTTTATGTATTGTAGGCACTTGTCTTCTGTCATACATGTGGCTTACAAACATTTTCTCTTAGTATGTAGTTATGTTTTCATGCTCTTAATAGAGTCTTTCATAGAAGAGTAAAAGTTTTATTTTTGATTAATTTTCCTCTTATGGATCATTCTTTTAGTACAAAGTCTAAGAACTCTTGGACAAGTTTAGATCCCAAAGATTTTCTCCTATTTTTCCCCTAAAAGTCATTGAATTTACATTTAAATCTGTAACACATCTTGAGTCCATTTTTATACAAGTGTGAGGTTTAGATCGAGGTTCATGTTTTGTCTATGGGTGTCCAATCGCTCCACCACCATTTGTTGAAAGGCTGTATGTCCTTCCTCCCTTTAATTGCTTCTGCACCTTTGTAAAAAACCAATTGGCAGTACTTTTATGATTTTCTTTCTGGGTTATATGTTCTGTCTCATTGATCCCTGTGTCTCTTCCCCATCAGCGTCACACTATCTTCTTCTCTGTGGCTAGAGAGAGCCTTAATACCAAGAGAATGACTCCTCCCTCTTCGTTCACTCCCAATTCTTTGTCAAAATTTCTTCAGCAACTTGCATTAGTCTTCTCGGGCTGCTATAACTAAGTACTACAAACTGGAAACTTAAACAACAGGAATTTATTCTCCCCCAGTTCTGGAGGCTGAAGTCCAAGATCAAGGTGTCAGCAGAGTTGGTTCCTTCTGAGGCTATGAGGAAGAACCTGTTCTAGCCTTTGCCCCCTAGCTTGTGATGGCTGTCTTCATCTTCCCATGTCATTCTCCCTATAAATATGTCTGTCTCCAAGTTCCCCCTTTATATGAGGGCGCCAGTTATATTGGCTTAGGACCCACAATAATAACTTAACTTTAACTGATAACCTCTCTAAAGACCTAACCTCTCTAAAGACCTAATAACTTAACTTTAACTGATAACCTCTCTAAAGACAAATAAGGTCACATAATGAGGTACTGAGGGTTAGGATGTCAAAATATGCATCTTGGAGAATGCAATTCAACCCATGATGTTACTTTAAGGCCTATAATTTTCCATATAAATTATAGAATGAACTTGTGTGCATCTATCCAAAACTCTCTTGGGGGTTTGATAGGAAGTGCATTAAATCTAGAGACCAATTTGGGTAGAACTGACTTCTTTACCAGTTGAGTCCTCCAGCCCATGAACATGGTATGATTCTCCATTTATTTAGGTCATCTTTGATTTTTTTCATGAACATTTTGTAATTGTCGGTATTTCAGATGCTGTACATGTTTTGTTACACATGTACCTACCGTATTTGCCGGCTTATAAGACGACTCGGCGTATAAGACGACCCCCTAACATTTCCACTCAAAATACAGAGTTTGTTATATGGTCGGCTGTGTGCGATTTTGCGAGTGTGGTAAAATCGCATAACAGCAAAATCGCATAACAGCCGAGCATACACCCAGCAGCGCTGCTGATGCCTGAACGGTATGTGGAATGAAGTGGGCGGGCATCAGGAGGCCACTATGGCATGGGGCAAGCACTATGGGCAGTCTATCTGAAGTGTACCTGGCGTATAAGACGACCCCCCACTTGGAGGCATATTTTTCAAGGCCAAAAAGTCGTCTTATACGCCGGCAAATACGGTAAGTATTTTAGTTTCTTTGGAGTGAGTGTTAATGGTATTGCATTTTTCATTTCAATTTTTAAATATTCATTGTTAGTATATAGAAATACAACCAACTTTAGTATTTCGATCGTTTCTCTTTCAACCTTGCTGAACTCATTACTTCTTAGAGTCTGTTTGCTGTGTTTTGTAGCTTTCTTGGATTTTCATGTCATCTGCAAACAGGGACCATTTAATTTCTTACAATTGGTGTGCCTTTTTTCCCCTCCCTTACAGAAGTGGCTGAAACTTCCAGTACTATTTTAAATAACAGTGGTGAGAATAAATACCTTTTCTGTGTTCCCAAACTCAGAAGGAAAGCATTCAGTCCTTCACCACTATGTATGATGTTAGCTGTAGGGTTTTTTTGTAGATGATCTCTAACAAGTTGAGTGAGTTCCCACTCTATTCTTAGTTTGCTGAAGGATTTTTTTTTTAATCAAATGTTTTTCTACATCAATTGATATGATCATATTTTTCTTCTTTGATCAGTTGATGTGGATTGGATTGCTTGATCTGAAAATATTGAATCAGCCATGCATTCCTGAAATAAATCTCACTATGAGTGTATAATTTTTGTTTTATACTGTTGGATTTACTTTGCTCATATTTTGTTGAGGATTTTTGCTTTGAAATTCATGAGAAATACTAGCCTTTAGTACACTTTTTTGTATTTTCTCTGGTTTGGTATCAAGGTAACACTGGCCTCATAAAATGAGTTGGGAAGTGTATTTTCTGAAAGAGATTGTACAGAAATGATGTTTAATTCTTCTTTGAATTTTTGCTAGAATTTTCCAGTGAAATCATTTTGGCCTAAATATTTCTTTTTCAGGCACTTTAAAATTACCAATTCAATTTATTTAATGATTATATGACTGTTCAGTTTGTCTCATTCATCTTGGTTGAGTTTTGGTCATTTGTGGTAGTTGAAAAATTGGTCCATTTCTTCTATGTTGTCAAATTTATTATCATACAATTTATTGTGGTATTTCCTTATTACATTTTAAATGGCTGGAGAATCTCTTGTGATACCTCATATTTCATTCTTTTTTTTTTAGCTTCAGGTGTACAAAACAATGTAATAGTTAGAGATTTATACCCCTCACAAAGTGATAACCCTCCTCTCCCAATCTACTATGACATCATATATAACTGTTATAATTCCATTGACTCTATTCCTTATGCTGTACTTCACATCTTGTGAATACATATATATTTGACTATAAATTATAGTTGATGTTCAGATTCACAGCAAAGGAAACCATCAGTAAAACAAAACGGCATCCTCCTGAATGGGAGGAGATATTTGTCAATGATACATCTGATAAGGGGTTAAATATCCAAAATTTATTTAAAAAACTCATCCAACTCAACACCAGAAAAACAAACAACCCAATTAAAAAACAAGCAGAGGACATGAAGAGACATTACTCTAAAGAGGACATACAGATGGCCAACAGACATATGAAAAGATGCTCAACCTCAGTAAACATTAGAGAAATGCAAATAAAAACCACAATGAGATACCACCTCACTCCAGTCAGAATGGCTATTCATCAATAAATCAACAAACAGCAAGTGCTGGTGAGGTTGCGGAGAAAAAGGAACCCTGGTGCACTGTTGGTGGGATTGCAGATTGGCGCAGCCACTATGGAAATCAGTATGAAGGTATCTCAAAAAACTGGAACTGGAACTACCTTATCACCCAGCAATTCCACTCTTAGGTATCTATCCAGAGGAATCCAAAACACTAATTCAAAAAAATATGTGCACCCCTATGTTTATTGCAGCATTATTCACAATAGCCAAGACGTAGAAACAACCAAAAGGCCCATTGGTAGATGACTGGATTGAGAAACTGTGATACATTTATACAATGGAGTGTTACTTACCCATAAAGAAGAATGAAATCTTACCATTTGCAACAGTATGGATGAACCTGTTTTATTCTTGATATTGGTGATTTGGGTCTTTTGTTTACCTCGTTCTTGCTAGAAGATTATCAACTTTACTTTAAAATTTTTTTGTATTATTTCCCTTTTCAATGTCATAGATCTCTGCTCTTTATTATTCTCTTCCTTCAGATTGTCTTGGTTATATTTTGCTCTTCTTTTTCTAATTTCTCGAAGTATGAATGTAAATTATTATTTTGAGAACTTTTCTCATTTTAATGTAAGTGTTTAGTGCTATACATTTACTTCTCGGCGTGGTTTTTGCTGTATCTCACGAACTTTGATATGCATGTTTTTATATTTAGCTAGTTCTATTTATTATTGTGTCTTCTTGAGACATCTTTTCTGTTCTATGGATAATTTTAAAATGTGTTAATGAATTCCCAAACATTTGAACTTGTTCCTTTTGTCTTTATCTTATTGATTTCTGAGGTAAATCAATTATTGTTAGACACATTCTATGTATGATTTCAATCTTTTTAAATTTGTTGAGGTTTTTTTATGGCCAGGATATAGAGTGTCTTGGTAAATGTCCCATGGCTGTTTGAAAATAACGTGTATTCTGTTGTTGTTGGGTGGAGTGTTCTGTGTTCTCTCAGTTGCTGAAAGTGAGGCATTGAAGTCCCAAGCATAATTGTGGCTTTGTTTGTCTCCTTTCAACTTTGTCAGTTTTTGCTTAATGTACTTGGAGCAGTTGTTTAGTACTTACACATTTAGGATCAATATAGCTTCTTGGTGGATTGATACCTCTATCATTATGTAAACTCCCTCTTTGTTCCTAGTAATTTTCTTTCCTCTAAATTCTACATTATGTGATATTAACGTAATCACTTCTTTTTTTAAAAAAATGTAATGCTTGGAATGTATATATCTTTTTCCTTTCTTACACTTTTAACTACGTCATTATGTTTGCAGTGAGTTTCTCGATGACAGCTTATAATTGGAATATTTTATCAATTCACGCTGCTAATCTCTTGTCTTTTAATTGATTTGTTTATATCATTTACATTTAAAACAATTATGGAGATGTTAGGGTTTACGTCTGCCATTTTATTATTATTTTCTGCTTGTTCCTTTTGTGTCTATTCCTCTGTTTCTTTATTCTTGCCTTCCTGTGGTTACTTGAACATTTTAGAAACACCATTTTTATTTATTTGTAATAATTTTACAAATAAATAAATATAATAATTTAAAAAATAAATATAAATAAATAAAAAGTCTATCACTTTGAGTGGTTGCTCTAGTGTTACCATATACAGATGTTACTTTTAAAGCCTAGTGTATAGATGTTTTACCAGTTTGAGTGATGGGTAAAAACCTTACTTTCATCTAGACTTTCTTTACCTTCCCAATTTTTTAAAGCATAATTTTCCTAACTATTTCTTCTACATATGTTAAGCACCATATCCAAAGGCACTATTACTTTTGTTTCAACCACAAAATATGTTTAAAGAAACTCTCAAGGTAAAGACATTGCTTCTATTCTTACCTATTCCATTTACTTCCTTTTTACCTGTTCCTTCTTCTATTTTTACCTATTCTGTTGTTCTTCTTGCTTTTCTGAAGGTCCCAGTCTTCATCTGTTATCATTTTATTTATGTTGGAGAGCTTCCTTTAGCTATTTTTAGGAGTAGGTATGCTAGCAACAAATTCTCTTAGTGCTTGATTGTCTGAAATTGTCTTTATTTTCCCTCCAGTCATGAAGGATAGTTTTGCTGAATATAGTATGTGAGGTTGACAGTTCTTTTCTTTCCTGACTTAAAAATCATTGTGCTACTTCTTCTGAACTCCATGATTTCAGATGAAGATTCTGCTGTCACTTTAATGGCGCTCCTTTGTAGGTGATGTGCTGTTTCTCTCTTACTTTTTAAAAAGATTTTTTCTTTGTCTTTATTTTTCCAAGTTTAACTCTGATGTGTCATGATTGGTGTGGATTTCTTTGGGTTTATCTTTTTTGGAATTTGCTCAGCTTCTTGAATCTACAGGTTTATATCTTTCATGTGGCTCCCTTTTTATTATCTTATCAGAAACTTGCAGAAAGCAAAATACTTTATTTTGATGAAATTCAATTTGTCAGTTTTATTTATTTATTTATTTTTGGTCAATTCTGAGAAATCTTTGCTTACACAAGTTTATGGAGATTTTTCTCCTATGTTTTCTTCCAGAAGATGTATACTTTTAACTTTTAAGTTAAGGTCTCTGATCCCCTTAAACTTAATTTTTGTGTATGAATGAAGTTAAGGCCAAGGCTCTTTTTTTTTTCTGGTCAGGCATCAGTTTTCCAGCACCATTTGTTGAAAGGACTTTTCTTTCTACATTGAATTGTCTTGGTACCTTTGTTGAAAACCAATAGATGATATACATATGAATTAATTTATTGACATTCCATCCAGTTCCTTCTTCTGTATCTACTACATTGTTTTGTTTACCTTAATAGCAAATCTTTATAACTTTATGTCAAACCTTGAAAACAACCAGTGCAAGTTCAATTTTGTTCTTCTTCTTAAAAATTGTTTGTCTTGGATATTCTAGGTCTTTGGCATTTCCATGTAAATTTCTACCAAAAAGCTTACAAAGATTGGAATTGCAATAAATGTATAGATTGGTTTGGGGGCGATTGACATCTTAAAAACTTTAATTCTTCTGATCAATAAACAAAGTTTATCTCTTCATTTACTTAAGTCTTTAATTTCCATCAGCAGTTTTTAGTGTATAGTTCTTGCAGATAGTTTTGTTAAACGTATCCCTAAGTGTTTCATATTTTATGCTATTGTGAAAAGTATTGCTTTACAATTTCATTTTTCAGTTGTTTATTGTTAGCATATAGAAATACAATTGGTTTTTTAATACTGATCTTGTAGCCTATGACCTTCATAAACTGGCCTTTGCTAATCTGTTCAGTCTTACCACTTTTTCTTCTTTCTCTCTTTCTTTAATCACTACACATAAAACTGATATATGTTCTGGTCTTTGCTCAAATCAGCTCCACTATCTCTTTTGTAGAATACTTAGGAATTTCTATGTATACAATAATGCTATCTGTGAATGTCATCTAATTTATAGGCCTTTTGTTTCTCTTCCTTACCTGATTGCACTGGCTTAGTGCATTATTAAATAGAAATGCTAAAAGTGGATATCCTTACCTCCTTTCTGTTCTTGGGGGAAAGTATCCACTCTTCTGACTATAAATAGATGCCCTTTTTCAGGTTGAAAACATTCTCTTCTATTTCCAGTTTCCTGGAAGCTTTTGTCTTGAATGAGTGCTCAATTTTATCAAGTAGCTGGGTTTTATTATTTTTTTAGTCTTGAAATTGTCATATGGTTTTCTTCTTTACTTAATATGGTGAATTACATTGATTGATTGAAGATAGTGAAATCAACCTTGCCTTCCTGAGATAAGCCCCATTTAACATGATGATCTTTTTTTTATATTGCTGGATTTGATTGCTATTATTTTATGGAGACTCTTATGTTTTTATTCACAAGGGATATTAGATTTATAATTTTCTTTGTAGTTTTGATATCAGGGTAATGCTGGCCTCATAAAATGAGATAAGAAGTGTTGCCTTATCCTGTATTTTCTGAAAGAATTTATATATTAAATCTTTATAAAATGTTTGCTAGAATTTACCAGTAAAGCCACCTTGGCCTGGAATTTGGTGTGTGTGGGAAGGCTTTTTTCATTATGAATTCTTTTTTTTTTTTAATATTCAGGGCTAATCAGATTTTCTATTTCTTCTGGCATCAGTTTTGGTTATTTATGTCTTTCAAGGAATTTGTCCTTGTTACCTAAGTGGTCAAACCTATTTGCAAAAAGTTGATCATAATATTCTTTATTATTCTTTTAATGTCTGCCGAAGACGTATTAATGACCACTCTTCCATTTGTGATATTGGGAATTTGTATCTTCTCCATTTTTTTCTTAGTCTGTCTAGCTAGAGGTGTATCAATGTTATTGATCTTTTCAAAGAACCAACTTTTGTGTTCATTGATTTTTCTCTGTTGTTTTCCTACTTCATTGATTTTTTTTCATGTGGTTATTTACATTTAAACTTAAAATAATTAAAATTAAATTAAATCAAGAATGCAGAACTCAATCACACTAGCCACATTTCAAGTGCTCAATTGCACTATATGAACATCTCCATCTTTGCAAACAGTTCCATTGACTGTCTCTGTTCTGGGGGTTGGGAAGTCTTTTTCTCAATTGGTTCCATCTCTCTTAGGCATTTTCTCTAACCTTCCTAAGACCAAGAAGCTCTTGAATCCATCCTGTCCTCTTGATGACCCTGGCCTTGGACCCAGGTCAGAACTTATGTTCACTTCCCTCCTCCTGGGCCCTCTGCTTCCTCCCAGCCCCAACTGCCTATGCCCCACCTCTGCATCCAGAGGGAGCTTCTACCACAACCACCTACACCTGCACTACCTACTCTATTCACAATGTCTCCATTATTTAGGGTTGCATGGGACTTCCCAGCAGGGCATGATTTGACTCCCCCACAACCCTGAGCCATGGTTTTATATGGGTCACTGAGGGCACCCATGTCAATTGTGTCACTTGCTGTCAGTCACCCACTGGTCTGTGTGCCCGCTTCTCTTGGGTCTGGTTTATAACCCAAGCTCCAGAGCCAAGTCCCAGGAAAACCTCCTCTCCAGGCCCCACAGAGCCACCCAAGAAGGTAGGTTCCAGCTCTCAGAAGCCAGCTGAGTTTGGGGAGAGACAGGGTGTCTGGGAGGGCATGAGCTCCCCATTAGGGTGTGTGGGGTTGAGGTCTGATGGCACTTGTGTGGAATGGAGTTAAGGCTGTAGCAGAGGATCCAGAGTCTTGCACTCTGCCGTCTGGGCTTCCAAATGTCCCAGACCTGCCAGGACAGGTCAGTCCAGCTCACCAGAGGGAGTGACTGACCCCCTCCCTGCTGGCTTAGCCATTCCTCTGACCCCTTGTCTGTCAGCCTTAGCCATGAATCATCAGGAGCTTCACAAGAGAAAGCAGTGATAACCTCAAGCCTCAGAAGGGCCACTGAGATGCTAGCATGTCCTAATCCACCCTGCAGGACAGGGCCCAACACAGCCTCCCCGACTCCAGCCCCTACCTGCACAGCCCAGGGAACCCAGCCTCTGCCCCACACATGCCATATGTCCTCTACCTGGAGCCTCTTTCTTCACACACCCCTCCCTTTATTGGCAGCATCCCCTCTTCTCCTCTCCTTCTTGTCCTCTTCCCCCTTCAGGGGTCCGTGGTCCTTCAGCCTACCTTGCTTTCCCAACACCAGCCACTGGTGCCCTTGCCTGTCCAGAAATGGGGGCTCCTCAGGACCTCAGAGTCCAGCATAGGGTCAGGTGTAGACTGTCCTGAGAAGTCAAATGGGCTGGGATTGGCCTGTTTGACCATCCAGAGGATACCCTGCCAGGGTTGCAGGAGTTAAGAAAAAAAAAATTGAGGATTTGGAATATGGGGATCCCGTAGACAGTGGGGAGCCACAGGAGGTGGCTGAGGTACAGAATGACCGAGAAAATTATGTTTTGGGTTAAATTTGGAGACCATGAGGAAGAAAATCAGAGTGATAGAGATAGGGCAGGACTGGTATAAAGGGTCCTGGGGAGGAGGGCCTGAGAGAAGAGGTCCCAGGGAGGGGGTGTTCGAGGGTGACGGCAGTTCACTGAGATCTGAAAAAGCCAAACTGACCCAGTCTAGGAATGTGGGGGAAAGACAGGAGAGAAGGATCCCCAAGACCCAGGGGACCTAGGAGTGAGAGTTTGGAGCAGCTAGCGGGTGTGGTTGTGGGAGGGTCCAGAGCGCTGGAGTCCTGGGAGGTTGCATGGAAGGGGAGGAGGGGAGCTAAGCCCAGCGAGTGTCCGCATTTGGGGAGGGGAGGAGGGAGGGTTGAACAGATGGGGAGGGCGCCCTCATCCCCGAAGAGACTATAGATGGAGCACGAGACCCATCCACCCGCCTCAGAATTCTTCAGAGAGCACAGCACATCCATTTGAGGAGTATACAGAGGATTTCATAGACTGGAAACATAACCTAAAGCCACAGTCAAGAAAACAATACAGGACTGAGCCCAGAGCAAAAAAACAGAAACAAAAAGCAAAAGTCTCCCCAGAAAGCATCCTAATTCATATTCGCCACGAGTCCAACACACTTAATTCTTAAAGGACACCCACCCTGTACAACTTGTGGAAACACCAGGGGGAGCAGAGTAAAGACGTTCATAAACTTTACCAAAGCTTACAACATGGCCACCAGGCGAAACCCACCAACAACTGTGTGACATGGGCCACAAACACCTGGATGGAAGATAAACTTGGGGTCCCAGCTCTTAGCCACAAATCACAGCACATCCCAGGGGATCAGAGATAGGTGCTTTAAAAAGTAAAAAACAAAGAAACAGGCCTGTGTTTTCCCCCAGATTTATAGCTGAAACAAATGACTTTTTGAGCAAAGATACTGACCCCAGCACACATTGTGGGGGCCCATTTATGAACCCAGGACTGGCTTATCCCTGTGATCTTGTGGGACCCTAAAGGTAAGATGACTGTTACCATGATACAGCTCAGAGCGGTGGTGTCTCTGCCAAATGGGATGCAGAGCAGCAAGACCCCTGATGGCTACCAGAGGCAAAGCCATACAGTTTTTTTAAACTCTAAAAAAAAAATGAACCCAAAAAAGAAGGAAGGAAGGAAGGAAGGAAGGAAGGAAGGAAGGAAGGAAAGAAGGAAGGAAAGTAAGAAGGAAGGAAGGAAAGAAGGAAGGAAGGATAAATGTGGCATAATATCAAATCAAAGCTTACTGTACAAAATATGTGGAGAATTGTTACCCACTGATATAAGGTTCCCTTTGACAAACAGAAAAGGTATCATCGGTGTACATGGGTTATCACTGATTCTGGACAACATTCTAGAAAATTATAGAATGGCATTCTAGAACAAATCCTCCCTTTTCAGGGTAAAAAGACACATGTAACAGCATTGAGGCAGCCTTACGCATTTACTAAATCAACTAAACTGTGTGGAAATGATAAGCCACAGCGCTGGGCTCATATCGGGAGTGTGGCGACTCTGTCAGCACCTGAACCACTCAACCAGACAGGCTGAGAAAGCGTGCTCGTGGGTACAAGATGCTCAGGCCCAACCCATGCCAGGAACATGGACCCAGTTCTCATGACTACCGGTAGGCCAGGGTGGTGGCTCCATTTTCCTGGGAGGAAGTTAAGGCCCACAGAGCAGGACCCCCTCGCTGCTCCCTTCCTAAAGCCCCAGCACATCCGCTGTTTGGTAAATGCCATTTGTGGGAGGCGAGGAGGGATTGCAATCTTGAAATAACACTGGCTGAAGTGCGGGCCCAGGCTGCCGGGCCAACAGGAGGACAATTAATTACTAGGATCTCGCTTTGAGCCAGCGAAGACCCAGCCAGGCCGGGTGTTTACATGCACGCTCATCTGTTTGGGGCCTGCAAATCCGTGTCAGATGTTAATGGAACAGCATCATTTTTCTGCTGAGGTGGCATCCCCAGGGATGTTTGGATGAGGCGGCCGGCGGGACTCAGCCTGGGAAAGGCGGGCGGGTGGCTAAGGAGGCAGGCCATTTGTCAGGCCACCCGACAGCCTGGCCTGAACTCCCCTCCTGCTGTCGCTCCTCTTGGGCCTGGCCACCCCACCCAGCGTTTCTCTGTCCTCTGGGTTCTGGGGACGCAAAACTGAGTTGTGAAAAGTAAGGATCCACTCTAAAATATGAGAAGGAGACTGCAAACTGGAAGTGAGTAAAGGTTTATTAAGCATCGATACAATCAAACATACACTGAGGGGAGCAGCCTCACACTCCAGCACCCGGGGTGCAGTCCATCCATCTCAGACCTCTCAGGCCAGAACTGGCTGCCTGAGGCCAGACTATGTCCTGCTGTGACTGGCCTCTTGCGTGGGCTGTCTTTTGCAGACCATGGCAGACAGGATGTGGGCAGACCACGTGGGGACAAGCTGCCCCCTCAGCTTCAGTTGAGGCCTCCCATCCGTCCATCTCCTTATCACCAGATAAGGCAGACAGAAGAAGAGGCCCAGAGAGGGGAAGGGACCTGCCTGAGATCACACACTGAACAGGTCCTTAGTGCCGGCTGGGGAAAATGGGGAGTGCTCCAGCAGAGGGCCAGATGGGAAGGCAGACCTGCAGGGAAGAGTCGGCCCTGCAGCACCTCTGTGTGGGATTGGGGCTACTGCCCACCAGCTCTGCAGATGAGGAAATAGGTCACACAGCAAGGTTAGGCAGGGGTCAACCAAGGGCTCCTTGGGCCAGCAATGCAGCCACTTGAGTCTGGGGACTCAGCCTTAGCACCCTGCTCAGCACATAGTAGACGCTCAGAAATGTGGCCACGCTGGCGGCATAGTCACTACACAAATCTGTTAAATTTAGCACTGCTGTCTAATGCCTTTGACATGAATCGTATGCACCATTATCATTGGGAATTCTTGTTAAAGAGACTCGTTCATGAGACTGGGAACACAGCCTAAGTTTTTACATCAGCAGCATCTTTTTTTAAACCCTGGATGTCAAGCCCTGTTGACTATCCCACACCCTGTCCAGCCTCTTAGTACAGTGGATGAGGAGGGCAGAGGCCCTCTGTAGCCATGTGTTGGGCAGAAGTCCTACATCAGTGTCCCTATCTACAAGAAGACTCCTTGCTCAGGGCCGTGCACAGAGGTGGAGGGCACGGGGCCCAAAGGCGGAGGCGTGAAGGGGATGGTGGGCTTAAGGGTTTCTGTGCAGCCTGGGAAAGAGGGAGAACCCCGTGATGGAGGGGAGAACCTGGCAAAGGGATGGAAAAGTTTCAAGTGCCACAGCATGACCTGGCCTGTTGTCCTGCCCCACCTCGCTGCACCCTGCCCTACACTCAGCTCCTCACTCCAGCTGTCTCCTCAAAGATGGCACCTCACCTTGCCCCCACCTCAGGGCCTTTGCACAGCAGCTCCCTTCTCTCTGCTCTGGTACAGCTCCTCCTCCTGGGGTCTTGAAGAGCTGCCCTCCTGGCCACTGTCTGTGGGAAGGTCTCTCTGAGGGTCTGCCTCATAAGCCCAAGGGCCCTGGAGTTGTCCTGCCTGGACTTGAACCCCAGCTCCATCAGCTGTCAGACTCCCCATTAGTAAGATAGAGACAGTCCTAGGCCCTTCCTCAGAATGTGCTAATATGTGCCTGGTGCTAACACAGGTCCTGGCACATCTGACACAAATCTTTTAGGATGAAGCTGATCTAATTGTTACTATCTCTTTGCCAGCACGCGCAGTTGCTAATAACTTTAGTTCTCTTCCCTGCTAGCCAAGCCCTCAACATCAAGCATTGAATGAGCTGCCTGCTGGGGCCATCAGAGGTCTGCTTGTTCCCAGCCCTCCCCTGCCCTCTGCTGGTCGCTCTCAGTATTGCCCCAGGGGCCCAACCCGACCCTTTCTTGCAGGTTTGGGGATTGGCTCTATCCAGAGAGCACCCTTCCGTGCAAAACAAACCAGGCTGCCCACAGTGCTAAGCTCCCCACACACATAGAGACCATAGGAATGTGCTGATAGGCACAAGGCAAAAAGCAGGGGGGCCACCCGGGGAGGGGGCCCTTGTCCTCAGCCCACCCTCAGTAGGCTGTTCCCCTGGACCAGCACTGCACCTGCTCACTAGCCTGCAGTCTTGCCACATGCTCCCGATGTGGACACCGTTGGTCGAAGCTGAGCCGGCCCCAGCCTCACCTGCACCATCAGACCACCCTGAGGCCTGACTGCCTGCCTCGGAGCCTTTGCTCATGTTGCTAAAGACACTTTCATCTCCACGGGCAGCTCCTGGGACCTCTCAGGCCCTCCTACCTGGGGTGTGAGAGATCACCGTGCATCCTCCCACCGAAGGGAACAGGCAATGGTGAGAGTTCAGAGATGGCAAGGCCTGGGCTCCCCATGAGGTGTGGAGGAGCAGGCCCCCCACTGAGTTTGGTGTCTTCCTCAGCGAAGTAGGTTGTCAGCTTCAGTGAAAGCTATGGAAGGTGCTCAGAAAATGACTCTGAAATCCTATAGAACTTTGGAAAGTTGAGTTAAGGGCCGTTTGTTTATTTACATCATGTTCAGTGCACAGGATGCCAGTTGCATGTGTGTCTCTGCCAGACGGAGCCTGGGTGTCTCAGAGGCCTAACACACAAGTCTTCATGTTTTTTCTGCAAAGTCCTCTGCTGGCCAGGAAGCTCTCCCTACAGTGGGAACTCCAGGACCCCAACCACTGGCATCCTGCAGCCCCTGGGGCCACCCCAACAGGAAAGTGGTGCTCCACTCTCACGCCAGCCACCTGCCACCAGGGGGCTGAGAAATGATGGTGGGCAAGGGATCCTTGAGCACTTGTCTCCTTCACATTTGTCATTGACATTGTGTCGGGACACCTGGGAGCCAGGCTGGGTAGGGCCTGGGGAGGAGAGAGAGGATCTTGGTTCCAAGTCCTTGGGGTCTCTTGCCCTGAGGCTGTTGGCGCACCACAAACCTGCCATGTTGGAGCTACAGCTCTGGGTTTGAACTTCAGGCCTTGAGAGTGGCCTGCACACATAGTGGGTCCAAGGTGTCTCAAGAGGGCCTCAGAAAAGGGGCTTCTCTCGGTAGCCTGTGGAAGTGGGTGGTGAACACCCAGATGAAGGAATAGCTTGAACTGAACTCCCCTGGGCTGTCTTAGTGGGTGGGCTCACTGGGCCCCCATGAGCTGGCCCTCTAGCCTGTCCTGTGAGGGGGACCACTGTTAGGGAGGAAGGAGTTTGGCTTCAGTTTATTCACTTATCAGGCGAGTGGCTAGGCCCATGGGCCGTGCTGGGAGCTTGCTCAGCCCCTCCCCTCCCAGGTCGCTGTCACAGGGCTCTCAGCCCCACAATGAGAGAAGAACTGGGCCCCTTGTTGCCCTGCCATGGGCACACCCAGAGATATGTGTCCCAGGTCTTTGCACAGACACACCCGTACTCGAACACAGGGCCACAGTGAGGGCCCAAGGCCTGGCCAGGCCACAGGGATTGCACAGGTGAAGACCAAGCCGGGCCTGGGGCTGGGGAGACTCTGGGCAGCCTCTAGGAGCCCTTCTCTGGGCTCCAGCCCCCCAATTCCCTGACAGCCCTTTGGAGATCTAGCACCAACAGTCATGATGGGGCAAGGGACCTCAGAAGCATCCAGACAGCTCAGTCTCCAGGACCTAGGCTCAGGGGCCGGCCAGCCTAGGCATGGTGGGGAGTCCAGTGCTGGGCCTGGAGGGGCTGCAGAGAACAGCCCAGGCAGGGCCAGTCACAGCCCCCCGATCTCTGTGAGGTGTGGGTGTGGGGAGCCGCAAGGCAGGATCTGGCTGGATCTAAGCAGGGACAGGAAGGCTGCCCAGGCAGGGTGAGTGCCTGGCTTGGGGATGTGAAGAAGCCATACTTTTTGCGGAATGGATTCAATGGAACGGATTGTGAGTGCCTGGAGAGAATGTCGTGTCCCAGGACCCAGTGATGCCTGAGATGCCCAGCAGCCAGGCAGCCCCAGAGTGGGCCCCCGGCACCCCTTTGCAGTGACCCCTTGAGCAGCTGGTCTTTCTTTGCCCACCCCCTCCATCCTTGGTACTCACTGCGATCTGCACTGTGTATCTTTGTGGGGGTGGGAGGTGGGTTCTGCTTTTGTACATTTGCTGTGAATGAGGTCGAATTTAGACTGAAATCCTGAATGTTTCTGAGTGCCTCTGGGTGCCAGCCATGTACTAGCTGGACTGCACTAAACTGCTCACCTGTAAACCACAAGGTTCTAGGTGCTGAGGCAGGTGGAGCCAGGGTCTCGAAGCTGCCTTCCCAGAGGGTCTCTTTTGCCCATTTCAGCAGGCTGACTTGGGGGCAGGGCAGTGTATATGCCCGGTGGGCAATCTGAGGGCTTTCTGAGGGGGACGCTGGTGGCCAGGGCCTAGGCAGGGGGCCTGTCTGACCCCCCCTCCTAACACCCAGCCCTCAGGGTGCACAAGACCTAACCTCCAGACCAGAGGGCCCCCCCATTGCTGCTGAGGACCCCCCATGGCCCTTATTGCCGGGAAGGATGACGGCAAATGAGGCAGAAATGACACAGACATGGTTCTGTACAAAACCTGAAATATTTTTACTCTTTTAAAACTTTGATCTAAGTTGCCTTAGACCTCATGGACTCGATACAAGAGTAATATGAATTGGGAAATAAAACACTTTAATAGCCACGATAAACTTTGTTAGAAATGTACATGTTGCCAAAATAATAATAATAAAATTAAAAAAAATGAGAGAGAGAGAGAGAGAGAGAGAGAGAGAGAGAGAGAGAGAGAGAGAACAGTTTGATGGCCAGGTTAGATTATATAAATGTTCAACAATGATGGGCAAGGAAACCTCCAAAACACTGGGTAGGAATAGTTGGGGCCTGTGAGCGATGCCTTGCCTAGACTCCAGGCCCGGGGGCCGCGTCCCCCCGATAGGCGGAGCCGGGGGCAAGGCCTGTGTGAAGCTGCCTCTCCTCATGGACAGAATACCCAGGGATGGGCATATAAACAAAGCTCATAAGAAATGTACAAATATAAAAAGCTACAAACATTAATAAATTACAGCATCACAAAACACAGAACACTTCACAAGGTGCTAGTAAAATAACTGTACCCCCACCCCCTTCATCAACAAGAAGGAAAGAAAGAGCTGGTATTCAAGTTGAAGATTCGTCTTCAAACATGTCTGAAATAGATCTTTTGTGTACTGTTTGCTTCTGTAAAGACAGATATAAGGCTGCACAGACATCACTTGTTTTTCAGGCAATACCTTAGTCCCTAAAAGAAAAAAAAAATCATAACAATAAAAAAAAAAGAAGAAAAAGGAAAAGCATTGGAAACCCAACTGTTCATCATACTCGGCAAAAAACTCGTATAAATGTTAATGAAGGACTCTATAGAAAGAAATTCCTAAAGATACTTTTACTCTTATAAAAAAGAAGTTTTTTAAAAAGCTATTTACACGCTACATTCTATGAAAAATATGCTTCAGGAAATACATCTAAAATTAAAATACAGGATTGCCTGAGAAACAAATCCAGCCCCTCTGTGTCGATGGGTGGCCATGCGGTCCAGGAGCCACCCATGCACTCGACACCAAGTGCCCACAGGTGACAAGACGTAAGTGCCTGGCCCCCCTTCCCCCGAATCCTCGGGCCACCTGGCTACCGTCCGCCCCGCTAGGCCTGGGGCAGGGTGCCTTGGCTAAGAAGTGCTTCTCGGGGTGTAGCCAGTAGGGCTAGACAAGGTCCACCTACGTGGCTTAACCTGGGCCCCCTGGGCCCCGTATCATGGCTGGGGATTCCGTGGTGGCTCCCTCACCCACTAACATACTGACCCTGCTGCCGGCCCCAGTCATCCTTAGAAATGCCCTGGGTGCAACACCCACCACCCGGCCTGCCACCTGCCGGCCAGGGAGCCCAGAGGCCCCTCTCCTGGCCAGTCCAAACACTCTCTGGACGTGTCTGAGAATCACTCAGGGAGAGATGGGGGGCACACAAACACCCTGCTCTCTCCTCCTTTTCCTCTCTAGTGTTCTTTGCCTTTTTTTAAGCCTCTGGAGGCTGCCAGCCTGTGGCTGGCTCAGACTCTGGGCCTGGTGAGTGGTTGGCTCACTCCTCCTTCCTCGAAGGACTTGTGTTGACAGCAGAGCTGCAGAGGCCCTGCAATCACACCCACGCTCAGGGGGTGCCTAGAGGCTGTTCTGAAACTGGAATGGTCCTCAAACTGGCAGGGCCGCGTTTCGGGAACAGGTCACTCTAAGCAACTTGAGAAAGGACGTCTGTCCGTATTGGCGAGCTCCGCCTGCTGAAGCAACAGATGCTCGCTTGTGTGGGGGGAATAGTGGCCGGGAGGAGGTCAGGCCCTCCCCGGGGTGAGGCAGCGTGGCCACCTTCCTGGGGGCTGATGTTATAGCAGGGCTCCGGGGTCCTGAGCGGAGCAGAAGGATCCTGGCTTTCCAAACTTTAAAGGAGCAGTTTTCCATTCCGATGAATTTTCAAAATTTTCCCAAGCCTCTGCTTGGCGGTGGCCATGCCCTTTTTTGTACGTTTTCCTGGGGGTAGAGGAGGAGACACAAAAGGCAGATGAGGGAGAGGGCAAAAGCAGCAGCACGTGGGGAAGGAGGTTTGCAAACTCTCCGTGACTGCCCCATCCTGTCTCTAAGATGGGTTTGTGAAGCTCAAGCCTGGGGTTTCTGCACCCCTCGGAAACCACTCATCTGACCAAGCACCCAGCTCAGGGGTCACACTGACAAGGGGGCAGCAATGGAGGCGTGGGGCCATGGCCAGCGGGTGGGTCAGGCCAAGACAGTGGCATTATCGTGAAGTGAGCCCCCCCCACACACACACACAGCCCCACCGCCTGGCAGCAGGGCCACCTGGAGCCACACTCCATAGGTCCACGGCGGGCAATGTCTCATGGCCAGAGTGCATGCAGACAGTGGACATGCCAGATAGCCATGCTGCCCACAATTCACATAGAGGAGCCTGGGTCAGTCACCCTGGGCCCCTCCCAGAGAACCCTTGGCAAACCGCTGACCACATCCCAACTCCAAGCCAGGCTCCAAAGCTGAGACCCTGGGCTCCAAGGAGCTGGACCTAACTCTGAGGTGACCAGACCCCTAATATGTGACCCTGGCTCTCAATCTTGAAAGAGACCATTTCTTGCACACGCTGACCGGGTGGGTGGATGCAGACTCGAGTGGCTATGGAGGAACAAAGGAGACTTGTGGTCATCTATGGGGACAGTCTACAAGTCTAGGCCGCCTAGGGCCAGCAGGTGTGATACCTTTGGCAGCGGTGTTGTTGGGGGACGATGCAGAGGGCCGCCTCTGTGTGAGGAAGACCCCAGGGGCCATGGGCTGTGAGGCACGGCCTGCCTGGGTCCCAGCAAAGGAGCCGGCCACGGTGTACTCATGGTCGGCCAGGCTGCTGCTGTGTGCCTCGGGTGGGGGCTCGGGCGAGCTGCCCTCCTGCGAGGCCTGGCTGCTGGCTGTGCTGGTAGAGGCCGTGCTGGTGGACGCCGTGCTGGTGGAGGCCGGAGTGGTGGAGGCCGGGGTGGTGCTGGCCGAGGTGGTGCTGGCCGAGGTGGTGCTGGCCAAGGTGGTGCTGGCCGAGGTGGTGCTGGCAGAGGCAGAGGGGGAGGTGGTGTTGGGAGCCAGCTTCCTCTTGGAGTTCTTCTTCTTCCTGCTTTTCTGCTCCTCCTTTGAACAAAGCATGTGGGCACGTCAGCCGGCAGGGCCGGTCAGGCCTCAGCTGCTGGGTGCTCAGCTGTCAGAGCAGAGAGCAGCCTGCGCAACCTCAGACCCAGAGGAGGCAGGTCCCCGTGCCTGAGGCCTCTCTGGCGAGGCTGAGCCGCCGGCGCTGTGGGAGCAGCAAGGGCTGGGCCTGTGCCTGAGAAGCTCAGAGCAATGCTGGGGCCCGAGGCGGGACCACCATGCTTCTCGCTGTGCAGTAGACCATCCTAAACACAGGGATGAGTGGGTTGTGGCACCGGTACTTGGCCCTCCATTCCCCATCACCCTGCTCTGAGCTGTCATGGGACTCTTGGTTCTAGAACATTCACTTTGGTCCTATTAACTTCCTGGAGTGCCCAGATGGGGGTGGGCCTGGCCCAGGTGGCAGCTAAGGGTCCAGAAGCCTCACTTCTGAGGGGGCTTGGATCAGAGGGAGCTGAAGTGGCGAACGAGATGGGCAGAGAGAGATGTCACGGAGACGTGGCACCATCTCCAGCGCCACAAGGACCCGCGGAAAATGCCAGATCACTGGAGACCAGGGAGGGTCCCCCAGAGGAGCTGCTGGCCAGGGCTTCCCCTGCACTAGGGATAATTGGTCTCACCAACAAGATGACTGTCAGTGTCAGGGTCCCAGGCTACCAGTTCCCTGGTTCCCCACCCCCAATCTTAGGAATTTAGGGGCCTAGAGGAACAGGGGACAGATATACTCAAATGTTCCTAAGCCTATGACAGCCCCCAGGCTGGGTGGTCTTTGCACAGGGTTGCGGGGCCCCCTCCTCACCTGCTGGGATAGCTTGGCTGCAGCGGCTGCCAGCCCGGTCTCGATGGAGGCCACTCTGGTCCCCTCACGAACAGGCCTGTTCTGCCTTGGCACCGATGGGCCAACCCTCGCTTTGGAAAGAAGGTCAGCCTGCCTCAATCATCCGCTTACCACTGTGTGTACCCTTGGGCTCCCCCAGACTGGCCCCAGTCTGTCCCCAAGTCCCAGGGACATGTCACAACTCAGAGAGAGTCAGTGAGAGGCCCAGCAGGGTAGGGGATCCCACCCAGTAAGACAGGAAAGGACGCATGGGGGGGTGTCACCTGGAAAGTAGGCAAGGCCCCCACCCTACAGGCTGCCATGAAGGGGACCGGGTGGAAAGCTGGCCCTCCAAAGGCTGCTCACTAAGGAGAAACTAGGGAAAGGGCTGACCCACTGCAGGGCTACCACACCAGCCCACTCACAGGAGCACTGGGGCTCCAGGACCCAGGAGGGAAGCAGGCAGGCAGAGCCCCATCTGAGCCCTGCGCAGAACCAGTCAGATGTGGATGGAGCCCCTCCTGGCCCAGCGCTACCTGTCGGGCTATAGGGAGCGTCATCTGAGGCTTTCCTCTTCTTGGACCGGGACTTGAAGACTGGGCTGTCCTCGTCGGACTCCAGGGAGGGGTACACTAGAGAGGCAAGGGGAGAAAGGGCTGAGCCACTGGAGCGGCTGTGGGGAGGGGCACTGCAGGCAGCTGGCAGACCTTGTAACTGGCATCCCCAGGTTGCAGAGCACTGGCCACAGTGGTGCCCCAGAAATCATCCAGCCCAGGCCCCCTTGAGGTTCAGAGAGGGGCAGCAATTGGCCAGCCTAGAGGTCCCATTGGCCCCCAGGGACACTTCTGCCTCACCCACCTCAGCCCAGCTGTAGCACCTACGGGACACCCAGTTCTTCTCAGAACATCTTGCTTTCTCCTGCTATCATGGAGCTAGGTGGCTATGAAGGCCCCCAGATCCATCTCAGGGAGTCACTGGAGGAGGGAGCCCCACACAGCAGTTCTGGGTGACTTGCCAAGTACCACTCTTTCCACTACAGGTGGTGAACTTCAACCTCCAGAACCTGTGGCACCTGAACCCCTAGGACCTGCCCCACACCCCAAGGGAGCCCAGCAAACAGAGCTCACTCCACTGTCCGTCAGACCAGGGTAGACCCCACAGCAAGGCATGAAAGTGTCCACCAGATGAGGCAGGGCCAGCCTCACTGCCGGGGGCTGTCTGGATATAGGAGCATGAAAACATGGCCCTTGGACCATCAGGACTGCGCTGAAGGCCTGCCCTGCAGCATGGGGGCCAGCGCACCCCTGGCCCTGGGGAACGGTGGGCCTGTGTCAGCACGCTACGTCCCACGGGGACCGAGGTGTCCCTGGGAAGCTCCCTGCTCCTGAATCTCCTCCCATGAGGCTGACAGCAGCTCCTCCAGAGCCTGGAGGGGCCCTGCTGGGGGGGAGACTGCCCATTACCCAGAAGGAGGCCCAGCCCCCAACTCACTGCCCACCTCAGATGCAGGCCACGGAGCCACTCTGGGCCTGTTTCTCCATCTACACAGAGACAGACAGGGTGGACGCAGCCTCAACGCATTTGCAAGTGTGAAATGGTGCGGCTGCATGGAGGATGGCTGGGTGGGTCCTCAGAAGACTGAATAAGCTGCAACCTTTCACCCAGCAGCGCCCCTCCCACGTATGCACCTGGGGACATCGCAGACCCAGGCCGTGCAAACTCCCTGCACACCAGTATTCACAGCAGCACTATTCCCAGTCACCTAAAGGTGGACGCCCCCAAATGTCCATGGGTGGATGAAGGGATGAACAGTGTGGTATGTCCACACCGTGGAATATTATTCACCCACAAAATGAAGTGCTGACACATGCTATAACATGGGGGAACCCTGAAAAGTATGCTAATGAAAGAAGCCAGACACAAAGGACTAAGCATTGTTAGATACTGTGAACATATCTAGGATATGTGGGAGAGAGTAAACCAGAGGTTACCAGGGGCCGGGGAAGGGGACAGCGGAGTGGAAGGGTCAGGGTGTCCTCTGGGGTGGTGACATGCTGTGGCTGTGGTGATAGTGGCACATCCTCTAAATACAATAAGCACACCTGAGCCACACTTTTAAAGGGTGACTTTCATGGTTTGTGAATTACCTGTCATAAGAAAGGGCTGGCTGCACAGTCAGAGAGAGCCCTCCCCGAGGGGGCACTCACCATAGTCCGAGTCCTTGAAGCAGGCGTCCAGGTGGTCCTGCTCCTCATAATCATCGAGGTCCATGCTGTTCTTGGCTGCCCTTTTCAGCAGCCGCTTGCCTGTGCTCTTGCCTCCGGCCCCGTTCTTCCGGGAGCCGTGAGCCACCAGCGAGCTGCCCTTGGCTTGGCCGGGGCCCCACGCAGTCTGCAGGCAGGAGTCGGAGGCCTGCAGGTTGGCCATGGACAGCATTCCCTGAATGGCTTCCTGTGTGCTGGGAGAGGCTGGGGGCTGGCTGGAGGCACAGAGAGACAAGCGCTCAGACCAGGCCCACGGCCCACAGCCCACGGCCCATACATCCGCTCATCCAGTGGTCAGCAGACGATGTGGGAAGGAGAATGGTGGTGGCTGACGACTTACTCATGGAAATAGCCAGCCACCCCCTTCGCCGACCCTTTGTCCCCACCCTCACTCCAAAGGGGGTGCCGGAGGCCCCAGGGCAGAGAGAGGCCTAGAGAGGAGACATGCGGAGGGGAAATGGAGGGAGGGGAGGCAAAGGGGCCAAGGAAGGTGGCTGACAGACCAAGGCCCCAGGTCGCCCACCCTCCTTCACTTGTTGGCTCTAGGTGCTCCACGGCCCACCCCACACTGCTCTCCCACGTTGGACCCCTGCCCTCAGCCCCAGCCTGGGAGCTCCTTGCCCTGCACCTTCGAGGGCACCCTTCCACTCAGCACTCTGAGATGGGGGTACCACAGCCCTCTCCCCCCCATGGCCCATGCTCTGCCCAGGTGAGCCGCATGTTCTCTCCACAGCTGCGTCGGCACCTGAGCTGGCATCTACTCCCAAATCTACACGTGATCCAATACACACATCTAACCACCCATCCACACCCACACCTGCAACCCTATGTACACCTGGACCTACACCCACATCCACATCTACACCCACACCTGTACCTGCATCTACATCTATACCTGTACCTCACCTGATGGCCAAGCTCAGCTCAACCCGAGCTTAGTCCTTCTCAGTACCCTGATGCCCAGGCTAAACGAGGCGACTTTTTTTTCTTTTTAGCTGAGCCATCCTTCCACCTGTTGGCAGCACAGCAGCAGCTCAGCTCAGGCTGGGAATCAAACCGCTGTT
>NW_017732133.1:259985-289951 GCF_001890085.2 Hipposideros armiger | reverse complement strand
CTCTTCCCAGGTGAGGCAGATCAGTTGCCGGCCTCTGGACGGCCGCTCACTGCAGCTGCTGGCCACTCACGCTGGCTGCTGGCTACACACGGTAGCCCATGGCAACCCACTGCCACAGGGGCTGCAGGCTACGCAGTCGCCGGTGACCCACAGCAGCCCAGCCCCAGGTCGAGCTGCCGTTCACCATCTTAGCTGCAGAGGGCAGTGTCACTGGCCCTCATATGTGGGATCCAAACTGGGGCCCGCTGGCATCCCAAGCCAGTTCTTAACCAACGCGCCACTCGGCCGGCCTTTGAGGCGACTTTCTTGATGCCCCTTCCCCTCACTGATCCAGCACCCTGCTGCCCCCTAGCATCAGCCAGTTATGTCTTCATCCCATGCCCCACGCATGAGCCCCTGCTGCCTCCCCAAGCTGCACTAGCTCCCCTCTCTTCAGAAGGACCTGCTCTGGCTTCTGTTATGTGCCAGCCTGGCTCTGGGAGGGGTAGGCAGGTGGCACCTTCCCACAGAACAAGGTCCCGAGAGCTCTGGACAGCAAGGCCACTCTAGGCGGAAGTTCCTCCTGCAGCTTCCCTCCTCTCCTTGTCACTGCAGACCCTCCCATGGGGTTCTGCTCAGCCTCCTCGTGGAGGGGTATTTTTCTGCTCCATGCCCTCTCCCCCTTTCCCTGCTCCACAGCCTATCGCAGCCCCAGCCCACACCTCTCACAATCAGAACCCCAATCTCTCTGTGCACCAGAATCCCTGGGCAGCTTATAAATGCCAATACTCACTCAGGCCCCGCCCAGAAGTTCTAGACTGGCCTGGGCTCTGAGTACCCCTGTAGCCAGGATAGAGGGCCCCACCCTGCTCACCCCGACAACCCTATAAGGCACAGTGCCCAGCCAGGAAGCTCCCAGGGGGGCCTGGCCCAGCAGGGTGCCTCAATTCAGGGCCATTTCTGGCTGTCACCTGGGATAGGATGGCTGCCCCAGCCTTCAGGGCCTGGCCACATCTCTCACTGCATCAGGGACTGGGGGTGGCTGGCTCTCCCTCTGCTCCCTGGGGCCGTGGGAGGCAGGGCCAGGAGCCTGGCACGGGGCTGGGGGCCCACAGCCTTGCTTAGCCCTCCTGTCACAGACCCAGGAGGCCCAGGAGGAGGCAGCTGTGGTCCCACCCCATGTGTCTGATGTACAGGCCCCCTCATGCCCACTGCATGTGCCCCCCAAACCTGCCAGCAGTGCTGTTGTGACCCCCACACAGCACCGGAAAGTGTGGGTCCACATGGCCCCACCATCCTCTCTCACGCTGCCCCCTCCCGGCCCCCTCCCCATTTGCAAGAAGTGTCTGAAGCACATTTAATAAGACCATTAAAATGAGAAGAGGTCAGGAGTACCCGCTCAGAAACAAGAGGTTCCCAAGACTGAAGCTGGGAGATGGCGCTGCCACAGGGGCACAGACACAGAGGGCAGTCCCTGCAGTCCTGGGGCCACGAAGGCAAGCATGGACAGAAGCCATCCTATGAGGGGTGCTACTGGGCTCTAGGCCAAGCTGGGGGAGGTGATGGGCGGTGTCTCTCAGGGCACCCCTTCCTCCATTACCACTTCCCCTGTCCTGACCTAATGGGATTGTGTTCCTAAGCCACAAACAATGAAAAAATCAAGAACAGTCAGACCACCCTGGTTTCTCAGGAACCCCTAGTTGGCCCCTCTGCCTGTCTCACTGGCCCCTGCCCCAGCACCAGCCCCATGCACTGTGACCCGTTTGTCCACTCAGCATGAGCAAAGGGCTGCCCAGACCCCACTGGGGGCGTGCAGTGTTTGGTAGTATCATTGCTATACCATCGTCACAGACACTGAGCAGAGACACTCCCCCGACCCAGCATAGGAGCTAGCAAGTCCACAGCTAGCCCTCCACCCTCTGTACCAGGCTCTTGGTGTGTGTGAGGGGTGGGGGTGGGGGGCGATGTGACCCTGCTCTGAAGGTCTGGGCTCCTTATGCAGCCTCATGGCTATATAGATACCAGGCTTCCAGCAAGGATGGGAGGGTGGGGGCCAGGACACCCACCTTGAAGGTCCCTTAAAGCCAGCTCCCCACCCACCTATACCAGCTGGACCTTGAGGTCCCAGCTCAGCTGCAATCCAAGAGCAGGGCCATGGAGCCCAGGGCCACAGCTTGGGGCTGCCGTCTGTCCACACCAGGCACCGATCAAGCAGCAAAGTCTAACCAGTGCGCATGGAAAAATAATACCTTAATCCTCCAATTATCATACCAAAATCCACTGTTTCCCCTAACAGTAAACACTAAGCAAACCATCCACAAGAAATTAACATATTTTCCTCCATTTTCTTCAGCTGTTTTTTTTTTTCCAAATAGTGAATACTTAAAACAGAGCAAATGGACCATCAAAAACTGACCTACGCTCCAAATGGGAGACTCGGGAGAGGAACTGCCTGTGGCAGGCTGACGGGGGTGGCCCAGCAGGCACGTGTGCAGTGTGCAGGCGTGTGAGGCACACGTGTGTGTGCGCCTGCAGAGCAGTCAGCAGTGCCTCCACAGACCGGCCACCCTCCTGGCAGTGGGCCTGCCCAGGTTAGTCAGGAGCCCAAGCTGTAGCGCCTATTCCCTGCTGCATATGAGTCCTGGGCACCGGCCTGTCTGTCCTCATCCCAGTGGCCTCTCCCTGGAATTTGTGGGAGCCCGGGGTGTCTTGGGTGCCTCTCCAGGATCTGAGTGCCAACCAGTCCCTGGGACATCACTAGCCACAGCTCTCCCCAGAAAAAGGCACCCCAAAGGGGCATGGAGCCGACACCGGGCACCAGCGTCCTCTGGGAAAGGGGTTCACAGCCAGGCCTCTCCTCCCGGCAAAGGTCCAGGGCATCTGCAGTGAGGGGCTTAGGTTTCACACCCACAGAAACCACTTAAAGCTGAGCAGGGAACCGTGTCCACTCCCATGAGAAGAGATAACACTGCACGAAAAATAGTAACTTATGAAACAAAATGCGGCCATTTGATTAGCAAAAGCCCCTTTCAATCAAGCCCGAATCTGTTTCCCAAGCCCTTCTGTCTATGACGGGCCTGATGTTTAAACTCCATGGGTTCATGTGGCCCTGGGACCTTGATTCTGGAAATACGGACTTGGAGGCAGAGGGGGAGGTGTGGAGAGCAGATCTAGGGGACAGAGCGGGCACCAAGCAGGCCATGTGGGCCCACCTTGCTCGGGCCAAGTTGCTCCTTCCTGGACCTCATCATCCAGCACCATCAACCTTCCTGGCTCCTGTGCTCAGCTCTGTTATCAGGAAGACAGAGATTCTGGTCCTGCCTCTGCTTAGCAAGTTGCCTAAGCAACCTGAGCCTCAGTTTCCCCATCTATGCAGTGGGAATCTGTGGCTATCTCGAGGACCAGGAAAGGAGACACCCACCATGGTGGCTAAGGTCCCCAAGTGGGGAGGCTGCAGGAACATAGGCCCAGACTCCTCCATTCTGTCTGTGGTACTTGCAGAAATTCCACATGAAAAAACAATTTGGCCAAAATGCTTAAAAACAAAATTTAACTGGGATCCAGAGAGACTTTAACTGGGGTCACCATGGGAGAAATGAGCCCCAGCCCTTCATCCAATGCAAAGCTCAGATTAATCCATTTCTCTTGAACCAGAGGATCAGAGCTGGTCAGACCTGGGAAGAAGGGCCACCTGGCCTGAGCTAAGCAGACACAGGTCCTGGAGCTCCCGCCTACCCACCCACTCACCCAGAATCTTGGGGCCTCCAGGACAGAACAGTACCTACAACCAGGTGAGTGGGCTCCTGACCCAGCCAGACAGGCTACGCATCTGATCTCAAGGACACCCCTTTGGTGTGGTGATCTAGGAACCTGCACTCAAGAGTGCAGGCTCTTACATACCTGAGTTCTGAGGTCACTGTCTCCTGTGCCTTGGGGTCCCAGAGAGATACACCAAATGCTCTTTTTTTTTTTGTTTGTTAGCTGAGCCATCCTGCTACCTGCTGGCAGCTTAGCGATAGCTTAACTCGGGCCAGGCATCGAACCGCTGTTGCTCAGAGCTTAAACTCTTGAGCGAGCTCTTAACCAACTGAGCCACTCGGCCGGCCCCCATCTTCTCAAATGCTCTTGACCTGGACACTAGGCGCAAGCCATGGAAATTTTTTCATATTATTTTTATGGCATCCAGGAAGTAACAAGACAGAGATGGCTGGACGCCCCACTCTGGAGCAGCTCTGACAACTGGCAGGTGCCCAGCTGGGTCCTGCTTCCCTACAGGGATCCCCGGGTACAGCCGCCCCTCGACTCTCCCACCATGGCCCCCACCCACATTCGCTGCTTAGCCGCCTCCCTGTTCAGGAATCTAGAGCTATGGTGGGGAGCAGTGTCTGTCCTTAGAACTTGGGGCCCTTGATCAGGACCTTGGCCAACACACACGACCCACACGGCCAGCAAACACTCAGCTCCCTGGCTGCCTGGCACCACCTCTGCTGGACAGGGGTCCTTTCTGGCCTCCCGGCCTCTGGGACATGGGCCCTCAGAGCCCAGTGTGTACAAACTGCCACAGCCAACAGAGTCCCACGTCGAACCTCTGCGTGGCCCCTGTGGATGCACCCACACCCCTCAGCCACCCCTGGGCCCAGGGCCTACCTGTTGGGGTTGTAGTCAAGTGCGCCCACCTCCTCGCTGGCCTGCAGCAGGTCCAGGATGCCTGCGGCTGAGCCCCCGCCATCTTTCTTCACTTTGGCATTTCGAGTGGGCTTGGTGTCCGTGTCAATTTGCAGGGAGCCCTCGTCCGAGGAGTCGTCACTTGGCTGTGATGACAGGGAGCCAGTCAGAACAGGGCTTAGGGGAGGGACAGGGCTACTCCTCTTGACAAGAAAAAGAAGTTTCTAGAAGGTGTAAAGAGCCCGCCCTGTAATGAACACATGGGTCTGGCTGGCCACACACAGCCTGGCATGGGTATTGGAGCTTCCCACTGGGATTACGGAGCCTCACCCTCAAAAAACCAAGTGTCATCACACCCAGCACTGCTTCTCCAGAGGAACCCTGGGCCCCAGGACCTTATGCAAGAGCCCCAGTATTGAACATAGGTACAAAAGGAGCTGGTGTGGTTGGATAGGGTGCGGGCGGGAGGGTGTACCCACACCTAAGGGACCCCAGTTAACAGCCCCTGGCAGGTGCTCTGAGGGGACACTCCAGGTCTCCCCAGGCAGAATGCGACCCCCATGGACACCCCAGCCTCCGTGGAGACAGCCACCACATCCTGGGTTAGATGAAGGCTTACAGGTCATCTAACTTAATCCCCCCAAGCAGGCTGGACCCCACTTCTCCCATCCTCTGCATCAAGTAGATCCGCACTCTTTACGGCAGGTCTAGCTGAGGGGTATTGAGGCCCCACCACTAGCAGAGACCTGCAGACCCTCCACATCCCACACCTGCTTTTGTCCCTCCCATGAGGAGCCCCAGGGCTCACATCCCTACCTCTGAAGCTCAAACTGGCCTCTCTTGCAAAAACCCCGAAAAAAGGGTGGGGCACAAAGACCCCCCTCTGCACCCCAAGCAGAAAGCTCAGTCAGAGACATCCCACTGAGTGGTGTACAGGCAGGCCAGAGCTTCGGTGTCCTAAAAGGTGCTCACCTTGTACAGCGCCGAGTCCAGCTTTGGCTTTGTGACAGGCGTGGGCGGTGGCTCCTTCTTGTCCAGTAAGACTGAGACCAGAGCAGATGGGAGTCAGTGGCGGCTTCGGGGGGATGGGCCACGGCTGGCCATGCCTGACACCGCCCGCTCCGGGATGGCCCTACAGGGCTGGGCCTGCCCCTCCCCATGTCCCCCAACTCACAGGACAGGTCCCTCTTTGGGGCATTTTTCTTCCTCCTGATGGGAAACTCGTCGATCTTGAGCTCCCCATCATCCGACACGTACTCATACTCATCCCGCACAGGCTGAGGCTTGTCCTCCTTAAAGTTCTGCAAGGCCCCGAATACACCTGGGCTCGTCTGCGGCTTGAGGGCCTTGGAACTGGGGCAGAAGTGGGCTTCTCAGTGTGGGTACACATGGCCTGACCAGTACCCCCATCACCCCGCCATGGGCCTCAGAGGATCAGCAGCTAGGCTGAATGCTTCTGAACCCCCCTCCCCCCGCCCCATTCCTCCCCAGTGCTGTGACACTGGGGAGGGGCCCATCCTCCTCCCGGAGGCCCAGCCTCACTGTGGACTGTCTCAGGGTACGCGCCTCACTGCCCACCCCGGCCACTGGACCAGTAAGGCCTTCCCAAGCCTGCCCCATCGGCTCAGGGCCAGGGCACATGCTCAGAAGTGGGGACAGCAGGCCGGAGCAAAGATGTCTGCAATTCCAAGGGTACGGCAAAAATTCTTAACCTCGGAAACACAGAGGTAGGCCAGTGGTGAGCCTGCTGAGTGTGGGCATGAGCTAGGTAAACACACACACACACACA
Organism: Hipposideros armiger; assembly: GCF_001890085.2. NCBI lineage: Eukaryota > Metazoa > Chordata > Mammalia > Chiroptera > Hipposideridae > Hipposideros > Hipposideros armiger. Next base: position 283,518 of record NW_017732133.1, on the reverse strand, counting down.
CACACACACACACACACACACACCCAGGTACACACACACACAGGTGTGGTATGGTTATCAAGTCATGTCCACCTTTCTCTCCTCCATTTCTAAACTCTGCAGCATGGTTGATCATATAGTCAACAATGTTTAAAAGCTCTTCGGGACCCAAGATAAATCAAGGGCGTGATCAGGGCCATGAAGTCAGGGTAACAGGGCCCCCAGATAAGACCCATCTGACCTCACTGAGCAGCCTCAGCACATGACCATGAGCTCTTGGGAATAAGGGGCCTGTACTTGAAAGGCTCTGCCTAGTCACCAGACACTGGACCATCCCATTTCCCTACCACCTGAAAGTGGCCTTCTCCCATCTCAAAGAAAGGAAACTGAGGCCCACTACAGAAAAGTGGCCCCACTCCCGCTGGGATGTATCTGCTTCCCAGCTTCAAGGCATCCAACCTGGACTCCAAACTCAGCAAGCAACTGCATGTGGGACCACAGCCTGTGAGAGACTTCTCAGGGCCTGAAGCAGTGGCTGACACCTCACATTGGGCTGGACTGCCACACTCGTCAACAGGCGTAGATCTATTCTAGTCTGGAACCCCGACACACCTGCTCATACACATACGCCCTCCCAGGCTGGACACCCCTATGTCTCAGCTCAGTTCCATCTCCTCCAGGAAGTCCTCCTGATTCCCGCAGGCACACAAAGACCCGAGGGCACCACAGGTCCCATGGTCCCCATCACAGCCATAATTTTAGGTGGATTTGAAAGTATTGGGTTCACATCAGCTTCTCCCCACTGGCCTCTGGGCTCCAAGGCCAGAACCCTGACCCCCACTACCTCCTCTCTGCCAACCCAGAACAATCACTTGGCTAACATCTGCCCAATCACACACTCCCCCTCCCTGCCAGCACACACAGCTGCCCCCTCCCCACCCACACAAGCTGTTGCCTTAGGAGGCAGAAAAGGGGCCTGCCCAGTTTGGTCCCCATGGCGGGTATGCCCAGTGATGTCAGCCAGCTCAAGAGGGGGGCTTCACCTGGGGAGCCTTCCAGGTCAGAGAGGGAGAGAAGGAAGGAGAGAGAGAGAAAGAGATGTGTTATGTGTGTGTGTGTTGGGGGGGGGGATGTGTGTGCCTGTGTGATGTGTGTATGTGGGGTGGGTATGCGGGGTGTGTGTGTGTGTGTGACATGTGGTGCAATTGGACCAACCCCTCTTGTCATGAGAGTCACATACCCCAGAAGTTTCTTGTTGGAGAAGGAAAATGAGAATTTGGTGTCCTTGTTACCAGACGGAGGCTTCTCCAACTTCTGCTCTTCTTCCATCTTCAGCAGGGAGTCGGGTTTGCTGTTCTGAAAAGCAACGGTCCGTCCTTAAGCCCCTCGCAGAAGGCCAGTGGGCAGAGGCAGCAGGACCAGCTAGCCTCTACCCTCTGAACATGTCACCTGGGGACCCATGGGCCTGCAGGACCTGCCGTGGCTCCAGGGAATGTGAGCTCGAACCGGGGCTGGGCGAAGGACAACACCGTCCATCAACTCAGAGGGCCACATGCTCAGCCTCATTGGCCAGGATGCACCCATAACAACTCCGCAGGAGGTGGCCACTCCAAGGCCACACACATGCCCAAACCTTCACAGCACCGCTCACTGGGACCAGACAGGTGGACGCAGGCTTTCACATGCCCTACAAGCATGCACATACCCACACACACACAGCCGCACAGGTATGCACCTCTGCTCACAACATAAGCCCACACATACCCCATATTCTGCCTCTCTAATGAACACAGCCTCCCTGAAAGTAGACACATTCACCAGCAAGAGTGTGTAAAGAACAGGTGCACACACACATGGACACCCACACATCTCACCTTGTATTTCCATTTGGCCTCCGACTTGCTCTTAGTTTGCTCTCGGATTTCTAGCCTCTCCACATCGTTCTGCGTGTTAATTACCTCCTTATTGGGCACGCTCAGGACACTCTTTGTGGCCTGGAAAATAGCAGCCATGACCCAGCGATGGACATGGGAGGGCAGCAGTGCTACCTCAGGCTACAGGACAAAATGAGAGTGACAGAGCCCCTCCCTCCTGCTGGACATGTAGCAGCTCACCCATCCCATCAACCATTCATCCACCACACATGCATCCATCCACCCACCCATCCACTCACCCACCCATCCATCCATCCACCATCCACCATCCATTCATCCATTGAACCACATATCTATACACCTGTCCACGTACCCATCGATCTATCCATCCATCCACCCATCCATCCACTCACTCATACATCCACCTACCATCCAGACATATACCCATCCACCAACCCATCTGCCCATCTATTCATCCATCCATCCATCCATCCATCCATCCATCCATCCATCCACCCACCTATTCACCTACCCATCCATCTACCCACTAATCTACCCGCTTTCTTTCCTCCCTCCCCTCATTCATTCATTCATTCATTCATTCATTCATTCATTCTCTCTATCCTCTTTGCCTTGAGGAAGAGAAAACCAATGTGCCCCAGTGCAGCCCTGCAACATTGGCCCTTGTGGTTGCTGACCTCCTGGAAGTGGTTAACAGCCTCCCACTAGCAGTAAATCACTTACTGGGGCCTGGTCTCAGGAACTTATGGTCCCTGAAGCCCACACCAAAACCCTCTGATCACACTGATGGGTTCTCAGGGCCAGGCTCACCTCTCTCACTGCTCATAGAAACTCAGGCCCTTCTGGCAACCTGGCCCCCTTGCCATACCCCTCCGGCCTCCCCACTGCCGTCCACCAGGTGCCTCACCCACCTTCAGATCAACCTGAGCCTCAGGGAAGATTCAGCCAGCTCATCCCCTAGGTGACTCCATGGTGCCACCCTGTCCCAGCACATACACTGTGTTTTCATAGTAAGGGTCTCTCTCCAGCTGCCCACCATACCAACCTCGGGGCAGAGCCCACCTGCCCTGGGTCTCTAGCACAAGGACATAGCGACCCCAGTTCCACCCCACAGGCTGAGCTCCTGGATGTGTGTGCCAGCCTGCTGACCACCCACCAGTGGGGAGGGCGAGGCTACCCACCTTGCCCTTCTTGGGCGGCTCGATCTTGGTCAGTGCCTCCTTAGTGTGGGCCTCCAGAAGGTCCAGATTGGGGATGGTAGGCGAGGCCGACCCTCTGCACTTCTTCCCTTTCTTTTTGCCCCCATCCTTCAACTTCAGTGATTTGGGGGGCTTTGGGGGTTTGGGAGACTTGGGAGGCTTGGGGACTTTGGACGGCTTGGGCATCTTCATGGTTTTGGGAGTCTTTTTTTTGGACACTTTCTCCAGGAAGGACCGAGGTGGGCTCGCCTCAATGGGGGATGGGGGTTCCTCCTTCTCTCGGTCTCCGAAACAGACGTCATTCGAGGAGATGGCTGCAGTCACTTCGGGTCTGGCTGCCTTGGAGGCATTCTGGCGGAAGGAGAGAGAGAGGTGACCAACTGCCTCCTGCAAGGAGGGGCTCATGGCCCTAGACCATGGGAGATACTCAAGAGAAAAAGGAATATCCATCTATACCATTGTGTGACATGGGCAAATCCTTCTACACCATCTGTGTGACACACTCACATCTATCCCATATCATCCATGTGACATGCTCACATTCATCTACACCATTGTTGACACGCTCACATCTATCCTACATCATCTGTGTAACAGTCATATCCATCTATACTGTACATGTGACAGGCACATCAATCGACACCATCCATGTGACACAGGCATATCCATCTACACCATCATGTGACATGCTCACATCCACCTACACCATTGTGTGACACTCACATCTGTCTATACCATCCATGTGACATGGTATATTTGTCTACACCATCCATGTGATATGGGGACATGTATCTACACCATCAGCTACTTGACCCCTCTATCTCCTTGGTGGGGACTGCTGGAGCTCGCACCCCATGTCTCACTCCCTAAGCTCCGGCCAGGAAACTGCAGCCTGTCACAGGGGTCTAGGAGTCCAAGCCACATCACGCAGGTGACCCACATGGCAGTCCCCTGGCAGGCGCTGTGGGGAGGACCAGGGAAGACAGACACACAAGCCTCCCTCAGCCAGGGTCAGCAGGCCCCAGGGTCAGCCCTACCTCACTGAGCCGAATCTCTTTGGCGAGGTCTTTGATGAGCTGTGAGGGTTTGAAGTGCTCTGGGAGCTCGTCTTCATGCTCTGCCAAAGCCTGCAGGACAGCCACACACGGGGTCAGCGGGCCAGTTGCCAAGTCTGGACAGGGATGCCTGCCCTCTGTGCCATGCCCACCTCTGCTCTACCTCCCCGCACAGAGACCCCAAGCAGGCTCAGCCTCTGTGGTTCCTGACTAACCAACCCTCTCTGTCCCTCCAGGCTCTGTCCTCCCTATTGACCCAGGACCCACTGCTACCCAGACAGGCATGGGGCAGGGGCTGCCACGGGCATGGACTGGCTGCGTGGGGTCCTGGAGAAGTTAGCCCTCTCCAGCCAGACACTGCCCCTACAAGAAGGCTCTGCTGTGACCTCACTCTACAGGTGGAAAAAGTGAGTCCCAGAGAGGATGAAGTGCTGCAGAGTGAATGTGGGCTGTCGGGTCTTCCTGAACACAAGGCTGCTTTTCCCGGACATTTGGCTGAGGTGAGGTAGAGCGATGCCCTGCACCACTCACTCTAAGGTTTGAAGCCAGAGAACACGTGGCCACAGGACAGCCCCGGGAGGGCACTGGCTGACCCACTCCACCTGGCTCACCCATGAGAGATTCAGGAAGCACGTAGGTGTGTGCCCCGCTCAGACAGTGCTGGCACCCCTGACTGGGAAAGAGACCCCAGTGAGGGGACAATGACCCCGAGACTGCTCAAGGCTGATCAGGCCCCTCCCCTCCCTCTGTACCAACAATCTAGGCAAGATGCCAAGGGAACTCTGAGGCTACTTCTCAGGGGCCTCCACTGGAAAAACTGCTGCTGCATGGGTGCTAGTGAAGGTAGAGGGGCCTTGGGGGGCACAGGACAGTGTTACTGTGGGGTACACAGGGTGGCACAAGACAATGCTACTGTGGGGGACATGGGAAGCACAGGGTAGTGCTATTAGGGGGACATGGGGACACAGGACAGTGCTACTGTGGGTGGCTGTGGGGAGGGGAGGGCAGTCACAGGAGGAAGGGGCTGCCTTTGTCACAGGGCAAAGTCGGGCTGAGCTGATACCTGGGCTGGGAAAGGCTGACAGGGCATCCCTGCTCTCCTGTCCAGAGCCCGGTACCTGGTCATCTGGCTGGTGGCTGCTCAGAGTCCTCCTGCTCCCTGCCCTCTGGGGTTCACTCAGCCACCCCCACCACCAGCCTTCTTCCCACTTGATCTCCTGGCCACCCGGCCCCACCCTTTAGGCTGGGCTCCTGCATGGAGGGCTCTCTCCTGTTACCCACTCCCTCGCCCCACCCAGGTGTCTGACTTGGGCTGCTGGCACCCGCTTGCTCTTCACCCACTAGTTCCCACGGAAGGAACGACAAACACTGGGGACGGCTCCTCACCTGCCATCCTCCCCTCACCCTGGGTCACACCGGGCACACTTCCCTACCTGCTTTTTCGTCCATGATCTGAAAGCACCATTGAGAATTTTAGCTCCTTGGACTAAATGAGGGGGCAGCTGCTTCCCGGATTTGTGAGAACCTGGGGGGAGATGAAGGGGTTTGCTAAGGTGGGCACCTGCCTGTCCTCACCTGCCACCAGAAGGCAACTTCGTGTCTAGGGTAGGGTGGAAATAAGGGGACAGCTCAGGGCTGGACCTTCCAGAGGCCTCTGCCCACTGCCACCGGCCCAACTGCCAACGGTTCCTCTTGGAACCTGGGGGATGCCTGTCAGGGCAAAACTGTCCCTTCCACCATCCACCCTCCAGGCCCCTCACACAGGCAGCCTGGCTAACCCTCTGCCTGCTCCTCGACCCGCCTCAGCAAAGGGTCACAGTTGAGCCCCGAACCAAGCATCCCAGGTGCTTTCTGATTCCCACCCTCAGGCTGTCCTCTGCACAGCTGAAGGCCACAGAGAGGTGGGTCCAATTCCTGCTGAGGCCCACTTCAAAGATGCCCATGGGGGCCAGTGTTAGTCCCACAGAAAAGGGACAGAGCATTCCCACCTCCTGTAGTAGAGCTCTGACACTGCCAGGTGACTAAGTGACCATCTGCCTGGCTGGAGGCAGTTCCCTGGGTCCTCTCGGGCCCAGGTGGCCTGTAGTAGAGTAATAGGGGTGCCCCACTGGCCAGCAGTTGCTATAGACTAGTCAGTCCCTAGTGTGGCTCTGCCCACACTGCCTCCACCTTGCCTCCCACCAAGCCCCCTGGGCACTTCCTCTGCGAGGGTGGAGCTCAGAGCTCTGAATCTGGGGTCTGATGAATGAATTTCACTGAAACCTGGCCAGTTCAGACTAAGGACCATTTTCAGTTTTCTCGACTCAAACTAGAGCGAAAGTCAAGTGAGTCCCTATAGGTGGGCTCTGCTCTGCTCTTACAGACACAAAAGAGAAGCTTCCAGAAAGGTACCGCTGAGAAAGGAGAGCATCGAAGCAAGGTTCCTCTGGTTCCTTCACACACCTGTGGAAAGTCTGTGGACCAGAGCGGGGTGCCAGAGCTAATCCCCAAGGTGTGGCCAGCAGGGCCTGGGACTGAGGGCGCCATGTCCACGGAGGTCAGGGACCCAGCAGAGCCTGCCCCTCCCTGTGTGCCCTCCACGGGACCCTGACATACACACCCAGCCCTGTGTGGCGGGGATGCCACGAGGGTCCCTCAGCTGGTGTCCCAACTGAGCCCCGTCAGCATCCACATGAGGCCACAGGCACCAAGCAGAATGCACACCAGGCCTGGGAACATGTGGCCAGCGCTTTATTTGAAACATCAGACGGCCCTGCAGGCAAGAGTCCAGCCCAGCCCAGCATGGTGTGGACAAGGCCTGGGAGCTGAGGGAACTTGCTTGCTTAGCCTCCTGAAGGCAGTGTTCAGCCCGCCTCAGGGTCTGACGCGAGGCCAGAACTGTTCCCCCTCCCGGCGTCCCTGAGCTCCACATGCAAACAAACAGCCAAGACATGGGGATGTTACCTTTGAAGGCCTCCAACAGGTGCTTCCCCATGTACCAGCAGGCAGTTTCAAAGTTGGGAAACTGAGTCAAGCTGCCCAGTTTCAACCTTCTTTCCACTTCATATGCTCTGGAAGCCACAGCAAAGAACTGTTCAGTGCACTGAGCCCTGAGCAGGTGACACTAAAGCAGGGTGAACCCACGCCATGGCCATGGCCATACAGAGGCCACTCCTGCTCAGGCCTCCCTGCTGGGCTCTGCATGGTGAGGTGAACCAGGGGACCATATTGGGACAGGCGCCCTGTATGAGGGTGAGCTCCGTGAGTTCTAGACCTCTGCATCAGTGCCTAAGGGAAGGCAGGTTAGCCTTTCAACTCAGCCCAAACCCGCCACGGGCCACGGAGGTTGCCCAGAGACTAGGCACCCCAAGGGCACGCCTCCTCCTTCCAGTCCCACGCACATGGAGGCCCAGCCATTCGGGAGTTGCTGTCACACTGATGGTGGGGACCCTTGCTGGTGGGGCCCAGGGGCAAGTGTGGCCCTACCTCATCTGCATCTCCACGCTCAGGCTGTGGAGGAAGTGTCCCGCGAAGGCCAGGCAGTCCACGGGCGTGAGCGTGGCGTAAATCCAGCCTGGGGAGACAGATGTGGCTAGCCCTTCACAGTGCTCTCACGTTGGGTTCTTGGCAACTGTCTGGTCTGACTCTGGCCGGCATTGGCCCACCTGGCACCCCTGAAAGGAGCTCTGGCCTGACCCCGTGTAAGGAGTAGGTGGGCCCTCTAGGAAGGAGGCCATGTCTGAGCTGGCCAGGTCTGTTCAATCCACCCCACATGGTTTAGATGGGCAAACCCAGGCCTGAGAGCTGACGGGACTAGCTCAGACCCACTCTGGTTCAGGCTGCCCAGCATCCTGGACCTCCACAGGCAGGGGTAGAAGGAGACGAGGCAGAGATGCCACACCTCCTGGGAGAGCTGGGTTCATCCCTATATCATCCTCAGAGATGGAGCCTGGGCCAGACTTGGGGAAACAACTGATTGTGGGGAGCCAGGTGTGGGGGTGGACCTAGATATGGAAAGACTCTGAGGCACATAAGTCAACAGAAATGTGAGGCCCCCGTGTATAACAGTGAGAAAATCTGAGCATTGACTGGAGATTTGGTGAAACCACTGGGTTGTCAGAAAAGTCATGATTCCTGTTTGCAACAGATGGCACTAGTTCATTTTTGGAAGTACTAGAGTCATTCTCATCTATGTTATTGCTATGTCATTTGACAGCTGACAGTTCTAGCTTCATTTTTTTAAAAAAATTGAGCGATTTGGTTGAGTTTTGGAGACTTTACAACAAGTTGAAGATGGAAGACCAAACTGTGCATTTTTGCCATATTTTACTGTTTTACTTCCATAAAGGGAAGAACGCACTTCAAGCTTGTGAAAAGTTGCATAAAGTTTACAGCGACAATGCTCTACAAGAACATCAGTGCCAACGATGGTTCACGAAATTCCATGCTGATGATTTTGATGCTCCTTAGTCAGGGAGACCCACCGAGGTTGATGACGACAAAATAAAGGCATTGATCGAGTCAAACCCACGTTACATGACATGAGAGATTGCAGAAACATTGAACATCCATCATTCAAGCATTCACAACCACCTGAAGAAGCTGGGATATGAAAGCAAGCTCGATATTTGGGTTCCGCATGAACTCAAAGAAGTTCATTTGACCATGCGTATAAACATTTGCAATATGCTCATTAAATGTGAGGAAAATGATCCTTTTTTGAAGCAACTGATAACTGGTGATGAGAAGTGGATTGTTTAGAACAATGTGGCGAGCAGACGGTCTTGTCCTGACGTGATGATTCACTTCAAACGACATGGAAAGCAGACATTCATCAGAGGAAGGTTATGCTCTCGGTGTGGTGGGATTCTAAAAGTGTTGTGTTTTTGAGCTCCTACCAAGGAACCAAACAATCAATTCAAATGTGTACTGTCGGCAATTGGACAGTTTGAATAAATCCATCATCCAGAAACGTCCAGAGCTTATTAATTGTAAAGGAGCTGTGTTCCGTCGTGACAACGCGAGACCACATACAAGTTTGATCATCCGTCAAAAATTATTGGAACTTGGCTGGGATGTGTTGCCACACCCACCATACTCGCCTGACCTTGAGCCATCAGACTTCCACTTGTTTCGCTCTCTTCAAAACTCCTTGCAAGGTATAACGTTCAATTCAGATAAGGCTGTAAATCAGCACCTTGTTCAGGTTTTCACAAATAAAGACAGGTCCTTCTATGAACGAGGAATTATGAAGCTCACTGAAAGATGGCAAAAGGTTATCGAACAAAACGGGCAATATATCATTGATTGATCTTTATTCCTTATATAAATAAATGACCTTTGAAAAACAGACAAAATACATCATGACTTTTCCGTCAACCCAATAAGTACTTTTTAACTAATTATTTTTAAGGTGCGTAACTATGTTATTTTTAAAAGGAAGCCTTTCAGAGATGATGAAATATTTATGGGTGAAACAATGTGATGCCTGTAAAGGGCGTTTATCCGCTCATGTCCTGCTTCCTCCTTCTGCTGTGTTTGAAATGTCAAGATCAGCAAACACCGGCCTCTGACAGTGTGGCTTGGCTCTCAGGGCTGGGCTCTCCGGGCTCCATGCAATCCCACGCCCCTGGCCCGGCTTCCGTAAGCACAGCCAGGCCAGAGGCTGCAGGAACTCTCTGCCCAGAGGTGGTCCCATGGGTGACCACACAGTGAGCCTACCCCTGGAACAAGGCAGCAGACAGCCAGGGCGTGACCTCCCAGGGCAAACCCCAGGGTAGAGACACAGCACGGGGACAGGGCACTCACCTGAGGGAATGAAGAGGGTCTGGCCCTGCTTAAGGGTGCACTTGTAACATTTGTCCACCTGGTCGGCAAAGAACATCTCGCTGTGGTTCGAGGCCGACTGCCAGCGCTCATACAGGGAGATGTTGGCGGAAGCTGGCTTGATGAGATAGAAGATCTTCTCCCCCTGCCAACGAGAGGCCATTGGCAGAGCCCGCCATGTGGAGTGGGGACAGAGCCCGCCACACATGACCCAGGGATGCTGGGCGGGTGGGCAGAGCCCACCATGTCCTAGGGATACTATGGGGGAAGAGTACAGCCCATCATGTCCTGGGGACCCGGGGGTTCATGCTGGATCCTGGCTTGAACACAATCCTGCCCAGGCCCCACTGTTCCTCCCCTGAAACCCAGAGACCACATGTGTTTTGCAATTCAGCAGTCTGTATGTTCAAAAGGTTCCAGGCATAGGAACCCTCAGCATGGTAGGGTCACCACTGCCACCCCACACACCATATCTCTGCAGCAATAGGGACACCATGTGTGCCAAGGGGCAAAGCTGTGACCTGCTGTTTGAAGAGTTATAGGAAAGCTCTGCTCTAGAGAATGGCTTGGGTCTTGGCTGGAGATGGAAGGAGGTCCCGCAGCCAGGCCCTGGTGGACCCTGTGCCTGGACCTGGACTGAGAGACACAGAGGCCCTTACTCTCAGGGCAGAATGATTGGTGGGGAGAGGGTTCAGGACAGGACTTGTTCAGTCTAGGGAGACCTGAGCAGGTGGCTGAGCCCAAGGCTCAGGGTCTCCTTTTTGTTTTCACGTCCTCCTTTTCCCCTAGCTTCTTTATCTGCACACAGCCAGGGCACCCCAGCCCTCCCTGCTGCTCCGATGCACTGCCCCCCTCGAATCCCAGCTCCCCGGCTCCCAGCCCATCCCCTACATTCCTCTGAAGGAGGGCCCCAGTGGGGCAAGCTCCCTTGTTCCCTCTTCTAGGAAGTCTTTCCAGCACTGTTCTCCCTTCCCTGGATAACAGCAGCCCCTGAGCGCTTGGTCACCACCCCAGTGGGCTTCCTCCGATTGCCTCACAAGTCAGTCTTTAGAAAAAGGTAACACAGGCATGCTGCTTTGGTCCTGGGATGCCCCTGGCCCTCCACTTCTCATCCCTCATCCTTCCCAGTGCTGGTCACCATTAGGGCTCATGAAAACTGCAGACAGTCTTGCAGACTCTTAGTGACCTGGTCAAGGGCGGGGCATGCCCCAGAGACTCACCTTGAGCACGTGGTACCAGGCGGAGGCACCCCCGGAGTCGATGTGGAAGTCAGTATAGCTATCCTTCACACAGATCAGGCAGTACTTGGTCACCTTGGGCTTGGCCAGCAACGCATCATCAGGCCAATAGTTTTCTACCCAGGACAGTTTCTTCACGATGTCGGGCGGCTCCACAAAACTGGACATTCTGGGGGCAGGGACAGGAAGAGCAGTCAGTGGTGGTAGGAAATGACACCATGTTTGTTATGTCCCAGGTAGGGCAGGAAAGGTGCTCTTAGACTCACATCCCAAACCTATTTCTCACTTTGGGCTACACGGCATTGTTCCCATCTTACAGATGCACAAACTGAGACTCACAGAGGGCAGAATAAACCCAGCCACTGGGCATGTCCGTGGCAGGTGTCTAACACTGGTCTCCTCACTCATAGGTGAGTGTGGAGAAGGCCTGAGGGTCATCTACACTGGAGACAGCTCCTCCCTGGAGACCTGGAAAGGATGTTTTCCTGGGTTAGTCCACGCCATGCTGGCACGACAGCCTGGGAGTATCATATCTCACGTGCAGCCCAAGTGCCTTGGCATTGCCTGAGGAAAAGCCGCTGATCTCGTGCTGACAATGGGGTGCCCGGAACACGCTGCCATGCCAGACACTGTCAGGCCAGCCAGCTTACTTCCAGGAAATGTGCGAAAAGGCGAAGGCAGACTTTGCTTCAATTAAATGTCCCTGTCCGGGATGAAATGCACAATACTGTATCGAGAACATCCAGCTCAGCAGCACCTGTGCAGTGGCACCTCAGGTGCCCTGAGGGCCAGTCTCAGCATTCTTGCTGCCTCAGGCAGGATGGAATCTGCATACCTCTGCATTCAAGGCCATGCCACCCAGACAAGACTGTCACAAATCAGAGGTCAGGACACCCTGAGCTCAAGGACCTCAAGTCACTGGCTCTCCTCTTTAAATCTCTGGCTTCTTCCACACTGGAATCCCTAAGTGTCCCCCATGAGAGCCCTCCTCACCAGTCAGTGCCTGGGTGCTCCTCCGAGGCCCTCCACAGCCCAAGGGCAGCACTGCCCTTCCAGCCGGCGGTGCACATGACCCTCCTCCACACACCATACACCACAGCAGTTGTGGGGCTGCCACTGCCTCCCCACATGGCCCCAAATGTCCTTCTTTTCTTGCTTGACTGCTCCTCACATACAAAGCCAGCCCGTTCTCTCCTGCCACCAATGCCAGCTGCTCCCCAAAGCCTTTCAGAGGAGGGAGGTGACACAAGGTCCCCATGGATGCCTTGAACACAGCCCCAGACAGCCCATGGGGTTGGGCCTAGCCCACCACACACCTTCAGGGACAGACTGCACTGATGAAACACATACCATACCTCCTCCCTCCAGATGCTACAGAGCACGATCCCAGGGCATTCGATGGCCCTGGCACCAAGACCATTAATTTGGTCTTGGACCCGTTTGGACCCGTTTGAAGTGTACATGACCCCCACCTCCACTGTTCTTGGACACCAGAAGCACCATACATTTTCCCGCTCACAAAGAGGCGGCCCTGAGAGGCCAAAGCACCATCTCCTCCTAGTTCCTTCACCCTGTGAAGGCCCCTCCTGCCAGGGCAGTCAATCAAGTTGATGGTGACACAAGTCAGTTTGTTCTTTGGCACCAAAGCAACATACTCCTAAGCACTCGGCCTTGGAGAAAATCTTTCTCGTGAACACATAGATCATATCTGTTTTCTCCAGATACCATAATCTACCTTATTTCCCTTTTTGCCTTTGTCAGGAAGCTCAAACAAAACCCAGTATCTAGTTACATTATTTTACTGTGACTCCTGGCATAGTTCTGTATTCTATTTCTCAATGTGTTTTTCAATAACTCTTATTTTTTTCCTACCTGACCTTTTGCACATGGGCTATTTTGTTATCTTGTGTGTTTTCTAAAATTAGCAAGGTAGAAATAATCCAAAAACGAAATTGTCCTTAGACTAAACCATCATCAACTCATGCCTTGCAGTGAGAGGGTGTACAGGACCTTTCCCAAGGTCCAGCTGGACAGTGGTGGGGATCTGAGAGAGGGGACAAGAGTGGCACAGCTGGGGGTGGACACAGCTGAGCCGGTGGTCCTGGGAGCACAGGGTCACAAGGACACAAGGCAGAGCCAGAATCTGACCAACCTTTGGACAACTGAAGCCTGGAACTAGGTGGCCCAGATAGCCATGGCGCCTTCTGCAGGGATCCTGTCCTGAGAGCAGCAGCCAGCAGGGTGGGGCCCCACCATGGGGGTAGGACAGAGGGTGACAGGGGGTGGCTCAGGCTGGGAAGGCAGGAGTGGAGCAGCTCCTACGGCACAATCCCATTGTGCTAAAGGTGCAAATTAAAGTGTGTGTGTGCACATGCACAAGGGTATAAGTATGTGCACATGTAAGTGTGGCGTAGGGGCACGTGGGAGCATGTGTACCTGTGTGTGAGTGTCTGTATAAGAGTGTCAGTGTGTTGGGGAGTGTGCTGGTCTCTCAGTGAGTGAGTGAGTGAGTGTGAGTGTGTGTGTGTGTGTGTGTGTGTGTGTGTGTGTGCTCCATGAGTGTATCGTGCACGAGTATGTGCTTCCTGGAGGAAAGTACTCCAGACTGTTACCAACGTTTCTCTCTGGGGAGGATGGCACAGACCAGAGGAGGATTTGCCATCTTTCTCCTTATTTTCTGCTTGAATTTTTCACAATGCCTTTCACACTTTAGAAGAGAATGAGCAAAATAATGTTGTGTGCAGTATTTTACGCTCCCTGAGACCTGTCAACGTGTGTGCCTTCCCGGAGTGAGATAATACAGGACTCCCAGAGTCTGGCCCCAGACCCCGCCCAACCAGCTCACCTGGTGTCAGAGAACTCAAGGCTGGTGAGGCTGAGGACCCGCCTGCGGCTGGTGCTATAGTAATAGTCCACGAACTCCTTCAGTTTCATCTTGCAGTCCTTCTGCTTGGTGACGTCTGTCACATCCACGCTCCGCTCAGGGCCTGGGGAGGTGGTGAGGAGGGTGAGAAGATGGCTTGGCTTCCCATAAAGTTGGGCCAGGACAAGCAGAGGGGAAGGCCACTGAAGGGAGGGCTGGACACACTGAAGCTCTGGTCTCTGCTGTCTAACCCTGTACCTTGCCCGCTCCCCACCAGGCTGTCACAAGGACCCCATGGTGCAGTGGGGTGGCAGAGTCACCAGCCTCAGCTAAAGTGGCCAGATCAGCAATTAAAAATACAGGGCACCAGGTAAATTTGAACTTGAGATAAATAATGAAGATGTTTTTAGTGTTATATATGTCCTGAATAATACATGGAACACACTTATACTTTAAAAAATAAAAAATTAAGAAACTTCTACATTCTAGGGCACCAACTCATTATTCTGAAAATTGATAAATCGAAGGAAAACATTTATCCTACATTTTCTATAGTTGATGAGAAAAAGTGCAGGTAAATATTGTTGATAATGGAAAGAAAATTCAGCACAACCAAGTCACCAATGAGGGGAAACTCTTTGTAGAAGACTCACAATTAACAGAGGAAGAACGGACAGGATTAGCCAACTCTTCCTTCCCAACACTCCTCCACGGCTGATCAGACTATAATTGAAAAGCTAATGGGAGTTTCTGTGGACAGATGGGGCTGGGCTGCCTGGATTACTGCCTAAAAGCGGGTGGCCAGGCCCGCAGGCCTCTAGTCAAATGGAAGTATCCCCACCTGGGAAGGATCTTGCCAGTGAACACAGACCTGAACAAGCTTCTCACCACGTGATGCAGGAACTACTGGGGACAAAGGAACATGCTACATGACACCACAGGGACGCTGCCAGCCAAATCTCCAGTGTGAGATTTTCCTAAATCCCAATGTGGGAAATTCTCCAGGACCAACAACCCCAACTCCAACGAACCAAGGTCATGGGAAGGAGAGGGGGCTGCTCCAGAAGAAAAGAAACTGAAGGGCCATAAAAACCCAATGAACTGTGCGATCTTGTTTGGATTCTGATTCAAACACTTGTGTAAACGGGTGTTTTTGAGGCAACTGAGGAGACTTACAGTGGGTCTTAGATGATATTAAGGAATTATCATTTGTGTTGTAGAGTGCAAAAATGGAATTGTGATTATATTTTTTAAAACACTGTCTGTTAGAGCTGTCATGGGTGACATGATGGATGTACCAGTGTTTTGCTTTAAAATACTCTGGGGTAGAGGGCGGTGGTTGAGAAAATGTGAGGGAGACAAAAAATAGCCAAAAGCTGGTGAATTTTTCAGCCAGTAGTGGGCATGTGGGGGTTCACTGTTGACTCTTCTCATCTCGTGCTTATGTGAAAAGTTCCATAACAAAACAATTAAGAGGGGGAAAGAAAGACATTTACAATAAAAGCCTCTAAGACCATCTTTCCATGTGGCACAGCTGTGGTGCAGGGGGCAGGGCCTAGGCAGATGCGAGCCCAGGGCTGGAGGACAAAGCCATGGGTAGGATGACACTGGTTCATATGTGGGAAGAGCCTAGAAAAATGCCTGGTCCCCGGAGGCATCCGCTAGATGCTGGTTACTCCTCCAGGGCTCCAGGTGGTGTTACAAGCCTGGCACGCAGCCCAGACGGTGGTCATCGCCAGGCTGGAGCGTCCCTCTCCTTCCCCGCCACAAGCCAATCAGCCCCAGGACCACCCCTGGTGGCTTCTGGCTCCAGAGAGTGGTGTGGCCCCTGGCTCTCATACAGAAGATCTCAGTCCCCTCACCTGCCCCCACCGTAGGCTTCATAGATGCAGAGGGTCAAGCTTTGGGCGATGGAGCAGCTCCTCAGTGGTCCTGGTGCCTGCACCCTCACCTGGCCAGCATGTGACCAGGGCCAGCCTGGGCATTTGCCATTTGAGGGTCTTTCTCCCCCACTGGCCACCCAGGTATCCCCTTGAACACACTGAGCCCTGGCAACCATGACGGCCTCAAAGCCAGGGCCATGTGGCCACTAGTCCAGCTGGGGTCACTGTCGTGGGTGGGCTGGCCTCTCAATGCCAGCTGCCTCATGCACAACACCCCAGCACACACAGGCACTTTCCTCCACTCAGTGTCCTGCCTGAGGGTGTCCACAGTGCTGGGAATTGAAAAGGGACATGAGACAGGGCTGCTGACAGCAGCAGCTGGAACCCACAGGGACCCAGGAGAGAGGCAGCCCTGAGCCATGGGAAGGTGTTTCCTGGAGCAGACAAGTGAGGTCAGTCCTCAGGAGAGGCTGAGGAGGACATAGCACAGGCCTCAGGGGAAGTGGCCCCACCTGTCTGGGCCCTCCTGGCATGACTGTCATTAGCGACCAACAGTAATGGGATTCACAGCTGGCAAAATCGAATGGTCCCCAAGACAGCCCCACTCTGCAGCCAGAGTAACTGAGAGGGGAAGGGGCCTGGGTCACAAGTCACTTAGGTGGAACATGGGGTCTAATTCTAAGAAGAACACCCAGACAGAGCACCAAGACCCTGAGTCATACCTGCTCACAGGGCATACAGATGTAGCCAGGGCTCCAGGCCAGCAGGCCCTGGGTGTCCACAGCCACGTGGAGGGGAAGGCACTTACCCACGTAGTTCTCGACATCGCTGACATAGAAGGTGGGGGCTGGGACTGCCAGGCCCAGCCCGTCTTTCTTGGGGACGAGAATGGGCTCGGTGAAGCCATGCTCCTCCATGTAGCTCAGTGTGAGTTGACTGCCCGGCACACGGACCACCACGTCTTCCGCGCTGCAGGGGAGTGAAGGTCAGACGTCACGTCAGCCTAGGTCCCAGCCTTCCTGCACTCTCACAGGCCTGGACAGGGCCTCAGGGCCAGAGATCTGGAGCCTGAGCTCCTAGACACACCGCCCACTGCCGGAGGAGGATGCCCCAAAGCACCATGCCTGGAGGTCATGGCACAGCCACAGGGTAGACATGGCAGGGTCTTACGCACTTCTCACAGATGGAAACCTTGAGGTCGGGAAGGTCCAGTCACCTGCCCAGAGTCAAGGTAAATGAGGAGTGGGGGATGAAGACACACTGCACCCATCCTTCCTACCAAGGCCAAGATCTTCCGCCACCTTACCTTGCTCTCCTGGCTCCCCTCACATCCCCAGCCCCTTAATAGGTGAGCAGACCTGCAGAGGGTGTGTCTGGGCCTGAGGATACAGTATATGGAAACAAAGCCCTTTTCAATGGAAAATCTACAGATGCTATACAATCCCTATCAAAATATCAACTGACATCTTTGCAGAAATTGACAAGCTGAATTGGAATGCTGAATGGAAATGCAAGGCACCCAGCTGACCAAAACAGTCTTAAAAATGAAGAACAAAATTGGAGGACATGTCTCAATTTCAAAATTCACTACAAGGCTACAGTAATCAAGACGGTGTGGTACTGGCATAAGAAAAGACATATGAATCAATGGAACATAACTGAGTGTCTAGAAATAAATCCCAAACATCGATGGTCAACTGCTTTTCATCAAGGGTGCTAAGACAATTCAATGGAGAAAGAACAGTCATTTCAATAAATATTGCATGGGAGAATTGAATATCCACATGCAAAAGAAAGAAGTTGGACTCCTACCCCATACCATATACAAAAATTAACTCAAGATTACTAAAAGACCTAAAGCTATAAAACTTTTAGAAGAAAACACAGGCATAAATTTTCATGACCTTGAATTTAGCACTGGTATTTTTAGATAAGACACCAAAAACACAAACAACAAAAGAAAAAATAAATTAGACTTCATCGAAATTATAAATTTTTGTGCTTCAAAGGAGCACTATCAAGAAAGTGAAAAGACAACCCACAGAATGGGAGAAAGTGCCTGCTAAGTCACAAATATCCAGAATGTGTAAAGGATTCTTAAAACTTAACAATAAAAAGACAGTCCAATTAATGGGAAGGGGTTAAAATAATGTGAAACTAGACTCCTGGTTTCAAATCCCACATATAAAGAGCCTGGAAGGTGTCACGCCTGTCCTTACAACAACAACAAAAAAAGTTGAACAAACTGAAAACCATTAACTTTTCTTAGATTCATCAGATAATTGGGGTTACATGAAAAATAGCCAACCCAAAATTTGGGGAGATAAGCAAATACAGAAAGTCACAGCTGAGGTAACCTTACCTGAAGTAGAAGGTGCTGGAGGCAGTAATTGATAGGAAAAATACTTAAATGGTCATTTTTGACAATGTGTGGAACTGGAGTGTGGACTAGCTTAACAGTTAAAAACTCATGGGGGCCCAGTCTCAGAGGAGACCCACACTTTCATGAATTTTGCCTCCAAAAACTCTATCAGGTCCTCATGACGAAGAGCTGCTCTTATTTTTGGAAAAATAACTATGTTTAAATATACTCAGAATGTTCTCCATAACAAAGTTTACCTCCAAAAGAACTTAATCTGACAGGGGGAAGAACAAGTAGCCAACTGTAGCCCCCACAACCTTTCTCTCTCAGGTAAGGAGAGAAAAAGAAAAAGCCAAGAAATGCTTCTGAAGGTAACAGCCCAGAGCCTTGAGCCTACTACAACACAGATTTAATCATTAAATTATAGAATACTTTCCATCCCAAACACCTTATCACCATATAATAGTATAATGCCAGTATAAAGGAGAGAGCTGTGAGACAGACTATTTAACAAGGAGTTCTTAGGGAAACCCAATGAAAACAAGAAAAGGAAGAAAAAATGAAAAAACAAGGAAACCCGAAGAATGTGATACCTCTGGCACCTACAGTTACAGCCCACCTCTTAGTCGGGTCGACATAAAACCTCACACTAAATGCCTAATTCCCTAAGTTCCTATTATCCAATACGTCATGTCCAGCTTTCAACAAATATTACCAGGCATGCTAAAAAGCAAGAAAACCCATAGTCTGAAGAGACAAATTAAGCATCAGAACAAGACTCAGATATAGCACAGAATTTGGAATTATCAGATAGGAAATTTAAAATAATTCTGATTAATATGTTAGGAGTGCTAATGGAAAAAGTGGACAACATACAAGAACAGGTGGGTAATGTACGCAAAGAGATGAAAACTAATAATCCAGAGGAAATGTTACAAATAATTAAAGAAAAACTATTAGAAATGAAGGAAGCCTTGATTAGATGATTGGACACGGCCGAGAAAAGAATCAGTAAACTCAAAGTATGCCAACAAAAACTCCCCAACCTGAAAGGCAAAGAGAAAAAATAATTTAAAAGGTGGAAACAGAATATCCAAGAAATGTAGAACAATTGCAAAAAGAGTAATATATGCATGATGAGAATACCAGAAGGAAAATAAAGAGAACGGAGTAGAATGTGTGACGTAATAATGGCTGAGAATTTTCCAAAATTAATGGCAGACATGTAACCACAGATTCAGAAAGCTCAGACAACACCAAGCATAAATACCAAAAACAAAAAACCCCAAATCTACACTTAGGTATGATATATTCAAACTGCAGAAAATCAAAGACAAAGAAACTATCCTAACAAAAGCCAGATGAGAGAAATCTGGCACAACAGAGTGAAAAGCTCTACTGACCTACACCCCAGTCAAACTGGTGAAAATTATTTTAAAAACAACTATTCAAAGCCTCTGGAATTGGTCCTAAGAGCAAACGGCAAATGAAGAAACACCTATGCAAGAAAATCTATGAAAGCTCAGTAAGAACAGCAAGAGTATGTGATATTTGAGCCAAGACCACTCCCTCCTTATG
Organism: Hipposideros armiger; assembly: GCF_001890085.2. Taxonomy (NCBI): domain Eukaryota; kingdom Metazoa; phylum Chordata; class Mammalia; order Chiroptera; family Hipposideridae; genus Hipposideros; species Hipposideros armiger. The sequence continues at coordinate 263,661 of NW_017732133.1, read as the reverse complement.
CCTTCCCAGCTTGGCAAGGAGGAGGCTCCACTCCAGCGGCTGCAGCCAAGGACACAGGAATGCTGAATGAGAGCTCCCCCCTCGTCTCCCAGGTGGAGGGCTTACTACCTGGAGGAGCAGGATATCTGCCTTTCTTATCCCTCCCAGCGGTCTGTTGCTGAGGCTAAGTCCTGGGCAAGGGCTGCCAAGAGATGGAGACTCCCTTCTTCCACCTGGCCCACACTTGCGGAACGGAGGCACTACCCTGAGTGTGGCACTCTGAGAATACTGGGCCCCTGATCACCCTTGCCCGGCCACCTCTACTCTGCATTCTACTGGAGGTCCTAGCCAGAGCAAATAGGCAAGAAAAAGAAATAAAAGTAACCCAGGAAGCAGGCTTAAATCTGTCTATTCAAAGATATGATCTTGTGTATAAAAAAAAAACCCATCAAGGTTACAGGGTATAAGATTAATATATAAAAGTCAATTGTATTTCAGTACAGTAGCAATGAACAGTCTGAAAGTAAAATTAAGAAAACAATTCCATTTACAAGAGCATCAAAAAGAACAAATCCACTTAGGAATAAATTTAACAAAGGAAATGCAAAACTTATACTCTGAAAACTATAAAACACTGTTGAAAGAAATTTAAAAGATCTCAATAAATGGGAAAATATCCCATATTCATGGGTCGGAAGATTTAACATTAAGATGGCACTCTTTTCTCTGATTCTACTGATCTAGGATTCAACACAATCCGTATCAGAGTTTCAGATGACCTCTCTGTAGAAACTGACAAGGTGATCCTAAAATTCATATGGAATTTCAAGGGACCAAGAATGACCAAAGCAATCTTGAAAACAAAAAACAAAATTGGAGGACTCACACTTCTCGACTTCAAAACTTACTGCAAAGTTACAGTAATCAAGACAGTGTAAGACTGGACTAAGGATAAACAGAAATCAGTCGGATAGAATTAAGTATCCAGAAATAAGTGAGTACATCTATGGCTGAGAGTGTGTACATCTTGGCTCAAAGGTGCCAAGATCATTTAATAGTGAAAGAGTTGTCTTTCAATAAATGGTACAGGAACAAATAGATAGCCGCAAGCAAAAAACATGAAGTTAGATCCTTACCTCACACTATATCCAAAAATTAACTGAAAATGTATCAAAAACCAACTGTAAGACATAAAACTCTTAGAAGAAAAACATAGGGATAGATCTTCATGACCTTAAACTTGGCAAAGGATTCTTAGATATAACAGCAAAAGCACAAACAACAAAATCAAAGCTATAAATTAGACTTCATCAAAATTACAAAGGTTTGTGCTTCAAAGGACACTGTCAAGAAAAGTGAAAAGTCAACCTACAAAATGGGATAAAGTATTCACAAATCATATGCCTGATAAGGGACTTATATAAAAAAAATATAAAGAACTCTTAGAACTCAATAATAAAAAGACAAAAAAATTAAATGGACAAAGGATCTGAACTAACATTTCTCCAAGGAAAATATACAAACGACCAATAAGCACATGAAAAGATGCTCAGCATCACTAGTGGTTAGAGAAATGCAAATCAAAACCACAATGAGAGACCACTTCACTCCTAAAAGATGATTCGAATAAAAAAGTCAGATAACAAGTGCTGGTGAGGACATAAGAGAAATTGGAACCCCACACATTGCTAGTAGGAATGGAAAATGGTGTAATCATTTTGGAAAACAAGTCTGGCAGTTCCTCAAACAATTAAATAGAGTAACTCCTAAAAAAACAAAAACATATGTCCACATCAAAACTTGTACAAGAATGTTTATAACTAGAATTATTCACAGTAGCCAAAAATCAAAAATAATCCAAATGTTGCTCAACTGATGAATGAATATACAAAATATGGTCTGTCCATACAATGGAATATTACTCTGCCATAAAAAAGAGTAAGATGTGGGTACATGCTATGACGTGGATGAACCTTGAGGATATTATGCTGAGTGAAGGAAGCCAGGCACAAAGGGCCACATATTGTATGATTCCATTTAGATGAAATGTCCACAACAGGCAAATCCACAGAGGCAGAATGCAGATTAGTGGTTGCTCAAGGCTGGGGCGAGTAGGAGGAGTTGTGGGGGTGATAAAGTTATGGGTTTCTTTTGGGGTGAAGAAACATTCTAAAATTGACTAACGGTGGTACACATATCTGTGAATATACCAAAAACAACTGATTTGTACCCTTTAAATGGGTGATTTGTATGATATATTAATTTATCTCAATAAAGGTGGAAAAAACAGAAAAGAAAAAAGAAAGAAGCCAGAGGGAAAAAAACTACTTTGTCCAAGGATAAGATTTACACTGGATTCTCATCAGAAACCACATATGAAGAAGAGAATGGAATGATGGAGAAGAGGAGTTGTCAGACAAACACTCATCCAGCGCAAAGGGCTGAGGAGGGCTCAGAGCAGGTCCGCAGTCACCACGCCCCTTTCTCACCAGACGCCTCCTGCAGCCCTAATCCTGTCCTCTGCCCTCTGTCCTCATGCAAGACAAGGGTGCATGGGGTGGGGGTGGGGGGTTAGAAGGACACCTAGGGACACTCTGCGCCAGGCCCAGGGCACACAGGGTAGCTGTAATCCTGGGGCCAGGACCTGCCACGTCTGGAAGGTGGTCTTAGGCTGGACACTCGCCCTGCTCTTTGTCCATAAAATGGGGACAAGGCCTCCCCCTTAGGAAGGTCCTGTGTGAAGGGTACACTCGCTGGGAACAAAGGTCCCTTGCCTCCCGTACTGGACCTGGAGGTGCTGAGAAGGGAGAGGTCAGCCCCCTGCCTGAGGCCCAGGGTTACGGGGGCTTCACTGTGCCCCGGAAGGAAGCCCACTGTCCCCGAGCCCCTGTGGAGGAAGGCGCGTCTGGCCTGGGAGGACACGGCTGCCCACCTGGGAAAGGTCCGGCTCCGCAACTCCTTGATGAAGAGCTGGCTGCCGTTCTGCACGGGCTTCACGTCGGGCGTCTGCCCCGGGCCGTGTTTATGCCAGGTCCGCTTCTTCTTCACTGTGGGAGACATGGGGCGGGTCAGCACCCCACACAGTGCCACTCCCCACATTCCCCTCCGCCTGCCCCAGGGACCAGCCAGATGGGCAGCCGAGGAGCCGTGAATCAGCCAGAGTCAACTCTCCTCAGGCAAAGCTCTTGGGGTCTCCAGGGCCCGGACCACCCAGCCTTCCACATCCCTGGGACCCCGCACTGTCACATGGTCAGGAGCCCTCACCCTCCTCAGGCTCCGGTCACGGCCCGCAGTCGGCCGAGAACGTGTCAGAGGCACCTCCTGAGAAGGCCCCACCAACGTCGGCCTTCAGGACACCCTTCGGACTTGTCCTCTAATAGTGCAGACTCTGTCACCAGCCTGCTGGGACCTTCATTGCCCCAACAGCCTACTTCTCACAGGCGGGGCAGGCGGGCCACCACGTGCTGTGCTCTTTTCCCTCCTCAGCCCTGGGCTGTGCCTCCCAACGCTCCTCTGTGCAGCCACCCTTCCCCACATTCCCCACACCGCCCTGCCCTGTCCCTCAGGCTGCGCTGTCCTCAGGCATGCTCCCAGGGCACCAGCACACACACACACACACACACACACACACACACACACACACACACACACGTTAGACTGTTTAACACATGAATGTGTACACACACCCCCTACTGGA